>NC_056731.1:881491927-881636469 GCF_019279795.1 Protopterus annectens
CCCATCTTCAGAGGAATCCATGTTTCTGAAGGCCTTCAGGGTGGGCCTGTCTACTTCCTGTGTGTCCCCCCTGCTGATGAGTTAGTAGATTTGTTGCCTGCAGGGCCTGGAAGGAGCCCGATATGGTGGAGTCAGTTCCAAAAAGTGCAGACAAATTTCTCAACCCTCTTACAGACTGTTCTTTCTGGAACAGAGGTGTCCCAGTCAGTGCCATTGTGGTTGCTGCTGCCACTAAGAAGGAGCTGGCAGAGGAGAGTTCCACAGTCCATCCTGCAAACAGGGAGTCCCAGGTGATAGACCATTTTGGGAAACGTGTTTATGCCTCAGCTACTTTTGGGACTACAGCAGTTACTTACTTGACACATTTTATCCACCTCTAAATGGATTTGGTCCAAGAGCTTTGCATTTCCCTTCCAGAGTTGTTGCTGGCGGAAGACATCAATAACTTGTCTTTCAAGCTATCCAGTCTGAGTTCCCTTGTGAATTCCTCTATGAGGTTATTTTCCAGTGCTGCAGAAGCTACCTCTTGGGCAGCAGGTACTGGCATTGCTGTGAGGAGTCATACCTGGTTACATTTATGTGGGTTTGCAGAGTCCTTCAAGGCATCCGTTACTAACACCCCCTTTGATGGTTCTACTCTTTTTGGACCTTTTGTGAAGGACACTTTGACCTGCAGTGAGCAGAAAGGGAAGACTTTGTCTGCGGTTGAGATCAATCTTTCTGCTCCCCAGAGGTCCTTCAATAAGACCCAAGGAAGATGTGGTTGCAGAAGTCACAGTCTCCTTTCCAAGAAGTTCCTGATGACACCTCTTCCAGAGGTATGGGGAGGGGTTTCAGTGGCTGATGCCACCCTTGAGGCGGGGGGGGGGGGTCCCAAAATCATTGTTCCATGGAATCCTTCTCTGAGCAGCCCTGTCAGCGCTCCTGAAGTGTTGCCTGGCTGCTCTGCCGTGGAGGCAGTCGGGGGTCACATATTACATACACTCACTAGCCTGGACAAACATCATGTCCTATCAGTTGGTGTTAAATATCACTTACAGCAACTATTTCATTCCCTTTTTGGAACCCCTCCAGTGAGACATTACCTCCCCCGACATTCCACCCAGTCAGAGGGAGTTGGCCTTCAGAGAAGTTCAAGAACTTCTTCTAGAAAGAGACATCCAAGAGGTCTCAGCAGGACAAAGAAGATCCAGTACTTATTCTCTTTTTTTTTTTTAGTCCTACAAAAGACTGGGGACCTACATCCTGTTTTAGATATCAGTGAGCTCAGTCTTTCAGTCAAGAAGTCAGCGTTCCAGATGGTCACTGCTTCGTTCATTCTGTCCCTCTTATGCAAGGGCGATTGGATGTCATTATTCATCATGTTTTTCCTTCCTGTCATCCCCCTACCTTGTCGATCATGGAGGAAGTTTGGTTGTTTTCCTTCCAGTCTTGCAGTAGTAGTCCTTAGGAACATTACAGCAAACTCTCTCTGGGGGTTAGAGGGCAACAGGGTGTCATGGGAGAGGAAGGAGCTAGAGCCTTGGATCCCCGTATGTTGCCAGCTCGGATCCGATATCTAGTCCTAGACCCTATGATGACATAGGATAACACAGATGCCAAGTTATGGTAAGTACATAACTCTTTTTTTTTTTTTTTTTTTTACTGCACATCAGCAAGTCAAGTGGCATCAGAAAAAGTCTGTCTAGGGATATAAACCTCTCTTGCAACATCAACCGTTTGGAGGGACAGGTGCATCTCACAGAGGATATTGCTGCTCTGTAACAGAGTGCCCTTCCACTTAAAGTAAAGGTGTCCTTCCATTTCGCTGTTACAGTATTCGTAACATTAAGGATCCCCTGCCTAGGGCAACCTGATGTCCGGCCAGTATACCAGAGTCTTAGGTTGCTCTAAAGTAAGGTACGCCATACAACACATGTATGCTGCTCGTGCAGTGTAGAACATGAAGGTGACACCCAGATGTACCATCCTCTGAACTCCTTTGCTGCCTGTCCGAAGCTGATCATTGGTCTGAGCACCTACATTACACTGGTCTGCTGGCTCTTCAGGCTTTTCATCCTCTTTTCTCCCTGGAACCTCTCAAGGTGTTTACAGACAACACCACAGTGATATCGTATATAAACAAATGGGGAGGGGGAAAATCTTGGTCTCCAGTATCAAGTGATTCTTCAGGAAGTTTACATACCCTCAGGCCAAAACATTGCGGCAGATACTCTGAGCAGGTCCTTAACTCAGTTCCACGAATGGATGCTTCACACTGATGTTTCTGGATATTGTCCACCATTAAGGTATTCCTGAAATAGATCTATTTACCTCCCCACTAAACAGACCATTTCCTCTGTTTAGTGTCCCAGGTCTTCTCTTTTTTCTTGGAAGGGGATCTTTCTTTGCTTTCCCTCCCATTTCTCTCATTCCAAAAGTCCTGTTTAAAATTCAGCAGGATGCCCCCAGAATCTTATGAGTGATTTTCTTTTGGCCTAGACAGCATTGGATCCCCCTTCTTTTGCATTTAGCCAAGGGCAGTCCTCACAAGTTACCTCACAGGGTGGACCTACTCACACAAGACAAGGGATCCCTCATCCATCCCCACCTGTCCATTTTTCAGCTGACTCTGAGGACCTGCTTAGGGTCCTGCAGGAGGCCAGGAAACACAATACTAGGAAATCTTACTTATCCAAATGGAAGAGGTTTTCTGTTTGGTGTCTTTCTCATAACCTGGATCCACTTTCTGTAGATGTTACTTTGGATGTTCTTCGTGTTTCACTGTTGCAGTCATCACACTTGGGTTATCTGCCTGCAGGTAGCCCTCAGTCGGCCCGAATACCAGAGTCTCGGGATTTCTGCATTGGATGCTGTCGCCTCTTCCATGACATCAGGTCGTCAGGGGTATAAAACATGCAGCCGATGCCATTACATCAGCTTTTCTTGCCATGCGGGAGCCCGAAGTAGAAGCCGTTCACAAGTGCCAGTCGGCCACTACCTGAAATTTTCGTTGTTTGAGTTTCAAACCTGAAGTCTTCTAAAGCTAAGTACCCCATTGGGATCCTTTTTTTTCTTGCTCTAACCGATGTCAGAAACCGTTAACAATTGTCTTGCCTTTGGAAAGCAAATACCTCACAGAGATTTTCATTTTTAATGCATCACTTGTTTAGGCCTAGACCACAACGCTCCTCGCTGTCAGTTTTGTGCCTTATTTAACGGCCAAATTATTCGTCGTCGGGCTGTCTTTGTCACTAAATTCTTTCGCTCTCGTTCTCCATAGATAAGCCATCTTACTACCGATCTTCCAAAAAAAAAGTAAGGATAAAGACAGAGACAGACTGCATAGGTCCAAATCTGCTGATGATGCTTCCGTTAAGCCAGACCGCCGGTACTCAGTAAGGCGCTTTCGCAGCCCCTGATATCCACTTCTACAGATTCGCAGGCCTCTGCTGAGACCCATTCAGAGTCTGATATGCCGCAAGATGCTTCTTCTACTATGGAACCTGCGGATGTCTCTACCTTAGATGGGTCTGGAGCCACTGTGCATGCACCGGCTTCTGAGGGTGTATTCCGACCTTCCGATGTTCATATTAAACTGTCTACTTCGTTTTTGACTAAAACTACCGAGTTTCTCAGGCCCAGAGTTTGCACCACGCCTAGAAAACAGATGACCAAAATGCATGCTCAAGCTCCCATGCCACAGAAACAAATGGTTAGAATAGCTGAAGACCTTGTAACTTTAATTAGGGGAAGCCACCCTTCCCCCTCTTTTTACAGACCATGAGTCCGATGACTCTGATCACCAGGACATTCCATTATCTACCTATGAGGATTCAGATGAAGAGGATTCCATTCCCTCTGCCTCCCCTCCAGAGGGTTTTCCTTTTGGTGAAACCTTGTATACCTTAAGAGAATGTTTAGACTTGCCTCAGCACAGGCCTCTAGCTGTGTGCCCTGTCCTGGGTATTGTAGATGATGTATTCGTGGAATCCAGTCTTACTCCTGATTCTTTACCTCCAGCTCCTAGAAAGCCTGACAGGTACTCCAGAGTACCCGACTCACACAAATTTCTCTAAGAATCCCATTGCGGATCCAGAGACCATTTCACAGGGACCTAAAGGTATTGTGGCTACTACAGCCAAAAAACCTACCCCTTCGGACAGGGATTCTAGAGCTTTAGACAGAAGGGGTATGAAGGTATATACCTCTGCAACTCTTTAAATTGCCAGTTTCGCATGTTGAAGTACCAGCAGCATATTATGGAACTAATTAAACAGAAAATGTTGTTGCGTCCAGATTGTGCAGAAAATAAAGATTTAGAAGAGTTAATGCATTCTGCAAACCAAGTTGGTAAACATACTTTGCATTGTGGTTTTGATGCCTTAGAAGCATCTTGCAGGGCTGCTGTCACTGGGTCTGTACAGAGATGTTATGCTTGGCTGAAGGAACAACTCTTGCCAGACCATGTCAAAGCAAAATTACTAAATGCTCCATTAAACCAGGAATGTTTATTTGGCACAAAAGCAGAAGTTGTTGTTAAAAAGATAGAGGAAAAAGCTAAATCTATACAAACTGTTAAAGATTTCTTACAGGTACAGCCATGTAGATTCAGTAGGTATTGGCTGTCTAAAAACTGGTCCTTTCCAGGCCTTCTCAGTCCAAACCCAGGGGCAACAGACCACCAAGACTACAGTCTCAGGGTATGCAGAGATCTAAGCAATGGAGTGCTCCCACCTCAAAAACAGGGAGTGGTAAGCCACTGCCCCATGGAAAAAGTTCACAGTGACTTGTCTGTCATCCTTCCCAGCCATGCCCAAGTACTTGCACCCCTAGGAGGAAAACTCATCCTGCATGCAGAAAACTGGGTGTCCATTACCCAGGATTGATGGATCCTAAACATTGTATCCCAGGGATAAAGATTCTACTTCCACTCACTGCCAACCTCAAGCGGGTTGCCAGACCTTCCTCCAAACTAGTGGGCAGAGGCTCAAAAGCAAGTACTTTCTCTTCTCGGTAGCAGGGCTATTCAACCTGTTCCAGTAGAGTAAAGGGGACAGGGTTTCTACTCCAGACTGCTCCTGGTACCCAGAAAAGAGAGTTCATGGCGCCCTATCCTGGATCTGCCCATTCTCAACACCTTCCTGGTGGTCCCAAAATTCAAAATGCTTACACTACAACAGCTGCTGCCTATGCTAGCCAAGGACTCCTGGATAGTCACCCTAGATTTAAAAGAAGCATATCTGCATATCCCCATAAGGGAATCTTGCAGGAAATATCTACATTTCAGGGCAGGCTCTATGCACGATCAGTTCTCTGCACTTCCCTTTGGCTTATCTACTGCACCCAGGGTATTCACAAAGTCCCTGGCTCCAGTCATTGCATACTGCAGGCAGAAAAATATTCAAATTTACCCATACTTGGATGATTGCCTGATTCAGGCGGACAGTCAGGAATTGCTACTTCAGCACCTGGCATTCGTAAAGAGACTTCTAACTTCTCTGGGGTACACCATCAACAAAAGGAAATCACATCTGGTACCCAGCCAAAAGATTGTATTCCTGGGACCAAGCTTGAACACAATTTCCCAGATGGCATTCCTCACTCCAGAATAGCAGGTTCATTTGAAAAACTACTTCAGACTTATGGCCACCAAAACCCAGCTATCTGCAAGAAAAATACTGCAAGCCCTAGGGTTCATGGCCTCATGCTTTCTACTAATTACATATGCAAGACTATATATGAGGAAACTTCAGTGGTACATAAAACGTCTCTGGTGTCAACATTCTCAGGACTTGGAAACAGTGATTCCTATCATTCCTTTTCTAAGGACAGAGTTCCTTTGGTGGGCAGAGGCTTGCAACCACAACAAGGGACTTCCTTTCACTCAACCCCTCGCCACCCAAACCCTGACAACAGACGCATCAGACTATGCATGGGGGCTCACATGGCAGGCAAATGCATTCAAGGCAAATGGAGCCCAGGACAAATTCACCTGCATATCAATCAGAAAGAGATGTTAGCTATACAGAATGCTCTGACGGCCTTCAAATACATTGTCCTTCCAGGACAACTCTTGATAAAGACCGACAACGCCACAGTTATGTGGTACATAAACAAGCAGGGGGGAACCTCATTCCTACACACTCTGCAGGTTAGCCATGGCCCTGTGGAACACAGCCTTGAGCAACCAAGTGCACCTGCAAGCTCAATTCCTGTCAAGCAAACAAAATTCACTGGCAGATGACTTAAGCAGAAATCTACTGGACCCACACGAGTGGAAAATGGAACCCAACTCATTCAAACTTCTAATCAACAGGTGGGGGACACCAGAGGTGGACCTCTTTGCCTCCCCCCAAAACCATCAATTGAGCAAATTTTGCACCAGAAATCCCCACAGCCAAGCATGGTGAGTGGATGCCCTATCCTTTACATGGGAGAACCTCCCCATTTATGCCTTTCCCCACTTCCCCTCCTCTCAAAAGTACTACTTAAGATCAAGCAGGACAGACCAAGGACAATCCTTATTACACCAGACTGGCCACACCAGCACTGGTACCCATTCCTACACAGTCTGACTGCAGTGCCACCCTGGCACCTACATCAGACCACCTCCCTGCTATCTCAGCAGAAGGGACAAATTTTGCATCCTCAGCTGCAAACACTGAACCTTGCAGCCTGGCTTATTCCCTGAACACACCAACAGCAGTCCTCAGCAATCAGGTGCTGGACGTCATCCTTGAGGCCACAAGGCCTAATGCTAGGAAATCCTATTCAGAAAAGTGGAAAAGATACTGTTCTTAGAGCCAGTCTCTAGGAAAAGGACACAGCCGTGCCCTCCTTACCTCAAATCCTAGATTACCTAGCAGAGCTGCTCCACAAAGGCCTATCCTTCTCATCAGTTAAGATTCATTCCTTGGCCATCTCAGCTTATTACAGTACTGAGCCACCTCTCTTTTCTCACCCTCTGATCAAACAGTTCCTGAGAGGAGCTAACAATTTAAGACCCCTGAGGAGAGCTCCCACCCCTGCCTGGGACCTTAACTTTGTACTAGAGAAGCTAGTGCGTCCCCCTTTTGAACCTGCTGCTACAGCAGAGTTAAAATTCCTCTATTGGAAAACAGCCTTACTTCTAGCCATCACGGCATCAAGAAGAGTGTCTGAGCTACAGGCAGTAATGGCTGTGGAACCCTTCATTATTTTCCATGCTGACAGGATCTCCCTCAGGACTAACCCATCATTTGTGCCCAAGGTGATATCCAGTGTGGCTTTAAACCAATCCATCCATTTACCAACCTTTTCCCCTAATCCTCAGAATAAAGGGGAGATGATCCTGTACTCCTTGGATGTGCACAGACAGCTGAGGTTCTCCTTTGGTAGGACTAAGCCTTTCAGAAAGTCTGACCAGTTGCTAGTCAGCTTTGCTACAGGGGCAGAGGAAAAGGCCATTTCAAAGCAAACCATTTCCAAATGGATAGCACACTGCATCCATGTCTGCTACAAACACCATGGCAAACCTACCCCACAAGGGAACAGAACTCATTCCACTAGGGCTACCTCAACTTCTACAGCATTTTTCAGGGGAGTCCCTAGCAGGGACATCCTGGAAGCTGCAACCTGGAGTTCTGTACACACCTTCACCAAGCATTACCACTTACCTGTCTTTTCTAAATCCAGAGCTGGATTTGCCACGGCAGTCTTGCAAGGCCTTCTAGCAAGCCCTAATAGTTTTTGGCTGCCTCCACCCTTACTCAGCTTTAGGAATCAACCCAAGTGTGATGACTGCAACAGTGAAACACGAAGAACATAGTACAGTTGTGTACACTTACCATAATTGTAGATGTTTGATTGTATTCACTGTTGCAGTCCTGGTTTCCCTCCCTCCAGCCCTCTGACTTTTCTAGACTTTCTACCTAGCCTCTTGTTGGCCATATCTTATGGCTATGGTATTTACGTTTTACTGGAGGTGTTCCACATCATGTAATTGCTTCTTATTTTGGGGGCTCCTGACATCTGGGACAAGATGTGCTAGCCTGTGTAACTGATTTATCACTGCTTCTGCATTTTCTGTGTGTTTCTATCAAAAAAACAAAAAAAATAATCCTTGTTTTCCCGCCTCTCCTCGACTAGTTTAGACCAGTTTACAGGCATTGCTGTATTCTGGGCTGTGGTGTTGTTCCTGTGTTGTCCATTACCTTACTTGGATAGAGGGAAGTTTCTTTGCTCACCAGTGGGAGTGGGGAGCCTTGAGCAGCCTACCTGTCCCTGTAGGAAGTGACCTCAGCACAAGAGCTGTAGTAATTGGTTGTTTTGGACCATTTCTAGCTCTTTTGTAGTTCCCTGTTTAAAATCTGCCTCTGGGTGTTTTTTTCTGGCTATATTACTCCGACAAGCTCCTCGTGGTCCTAGCTACAGAGAACTCAGAAAAGCGACTACTTTCTGGATTTAAGTATCTTTGCTGTTTTTTTTTTACGTGGAATAGCTTCTCTAGCTTACCCTAAACAAGCTTTAACTGTTTTTTTTAGCTGTTTGCTGCATTATTTTAAAATCTGCACTTAAAGTTACTTTTTAGTCGAATTTGATCGAAAGTTTGTTTAATTTAACTGTTGAGGCTGCCCACTAAAGTGTGCTAGCCTGTGCAACTGATTTATCACTGTTTCTGCATTTTCTGTGTGTTTCTATCAAAAAAGCAAAAAAAAATAATCCTTGTTTTCCCACCTCTCCTCGACTAGTTTAGACCAGTTTACAGGCATTGCTGTATTCTGGGCTGTGGTGTAGTTCCTGTGTTGTCCATTACCTTACTTGGATAGAAGGAAGTTTCTTTGCTCACCAGTGGGAGTGGGGAGCCTTGAGCAGCCTACCTGTCCCTGTAGGAAGTGACCTCAGCACAAGAGCTGTAGTAATTGGTTGTTTTGGACCATTTCTAGCTCTTTTGTAGTTCCCTGTTTAAAATCCGCCTCTGGGCGTGTTTGCGCGGTTGTGCGCATAGCGCAGCGCCGGTTAAACCAAGTTAAACTTCTTCTGGCTCCGCCAAGTCTGCTCTTCAAGTTTTCCCTTAAGGAAGCTCTACTCTTAGTATAATCAGACTACTCGCTATATTATAAGCCTAGCACTTGTTCTCAAAACTTCTCTACTAAGTAAGCACTCTCGTACTAAGTAAGCACTACATCCACCTACCACCCCTGTGAATATCCACTTCCCTTAAAGGCACAGCACTCCCTTATACTGTTCTAGCATGTCGAGTGGTAGATTACTGGCATCCTCTCCAGTTCAGCTGGTTAATCTGGGTATCTTGAGACAATGCTACAATTGTCTCATGTACACAGACAACCCTCTCCTCCTCCCAACAAACACAAGTACATGTGAGAGATGTAACTATATAGCCAAACTGGAGGCTGAACTCTCTCAACTCAGGGCTGGCATGACCAGACAGGAGGAGATGGTAACCATACACAAAACAAACCCAGTCCCACATAGACCTACCACAACTGCAAACCAAACACATAAAAACACAAAGACATACTCGGAGGCTCTAATAAAAAATCTTACCAAAACAACAGAGGCTCCCAAAGCAGACATCCAAAAATCCACCACCTCAAAACAAAACACATGCAACACATACTTCACTAAATCAGTGTGTCAACCAATCACAGGCCAAACACCATGCCTGATACACTAGTAATAGGTGACTCTATAGTCAGACACACTGATGTCCCGCTGACCAGGCTAAAGAAGGAGAGGGTGACTGTGAGCTGCCTATCGGGAGCTAGGATCCGCCACATAACACACGCACTCAGGTCACTCCAAAGCAAGTACAAATATGACTCCGTCATTGTCCATGCTGGCGTGAATGACCTGAGACGTACCTCCCTGGACTACATGAAAAGAGACATAGAGAAGCTCTCTGACTATGTAGCCCAGGCTGGTATGACCCTGACCCTGAGCAGCATCTTGCCCTCAACAAGAATGATGCCACAATACAAAGACAATATGATCAGCTTTAATAATTGGCTCAAGTACTGGTGTCATTCTAAGGGGATCCAGTGTCTGTCTGCCTGGGATGACATGTTGGACAAGCCACGCTGCTTCGCAAGGGATGGCTTGCACCTGTCACCACTGGGCTTCCGGATATTGGCTAAGGCTCTTGCCACCCCCATTGTGCCTTTTTAGGCAAGGCTCAAAAGACAAACCCACCTCCTTAGAAAACAAAAATGGAAAAAAACTAAGGGTAATGCTGCTCAATGCCAGAAGTCTAAATCTCAAGATGCAGGCACTCGATGCTCTCCTCAGTATGGAGAACATCGACGTCTGTGCAGTAACTGAAACCTGGTTCAAGGCTCCTGAGAGCACCCCAGCACTACCAGGCTGTACCTCGTATCATGCCTTTCGGCCCCAAAACCCGGACCGAACCACAAAGGGAGGGGGAGTGTCCATATTCATCAAGGACACCCATACCTCCAGGTTTGTAGCAACACATGAAGCATCAGAGACCATACAGGTGCAACTAACCATAGGCAAAACTGCTATACAACTGATAGCATGTTACAGACCACCCTCCCAATCTCAAGAACCCCATTCAGTCCTCCTGAAGACATTGGAGGATATGAATGTATCACAAAATACCATCATACTGGGAGACTTCAACTACCCAAACATAGATTGGGTACATTATTCTAGCCCTAACACCCTAGCCCAAAGGTTCCTGGAATTCATAAATTCAAATGCACTGGAACAACTAGTCACCTCTCCCACTAGGGGAGATAATATACTAGACCTTATCATCACAAACATGGGGACAAAATGCTCCACACCGGAGGTATACCCCTCACTAATAAGATCTGACCACAAACTAATCACCCTGGATATACATATCCCACCTCCATCCCCAACACAAAAGACCACAGTGAAAAACTTCTCAAAAGCAGACTTCACTCTTCTTAAGACTGAGATGGTATCCTTTAAGCCCACTGTGCCAGTGGATACCACATCCCACAATGCCGAATCCTTCACAAATGCTTTCTATGGACATCTCGAGGAATGCATGGATCATTCTATCCCAAATAAATCCAAGTCCCTCTCCACCAAAGGCAAGCATCCTGTCTGGTGGACCTCAGCCATTAACAAATTGTATAACAAAAGAAGGAAGCTACTGCACAACAGAGCAAAATCCCATAAAGGGAAGACATCTCTGATCAACATCAGCAGAAAACTACGTTCTCTCATAAAAACATCCAAGGCCAACTTTGAGAGAAAAATCTCTAAGGACACTAAAGATAACCACAAAGCCTTCTTCAGCTATGTTAGAAACCTGAGCGGAAACCCTCAGATATGCTCAGAGTTAGTTCACAACAACAAAAAATACACTGAACCCACAGATATTGCCAACATTCTGGCTGACAGGTTCAGTGCAAATTTCTCCCCTCCCTCACCCCCAAAAGAAGAAATACTTATCGCAGCTGAATGTAATCTCCCTGTCATCTCGGATGTCCAAGTGAGAACCGCCCTCAACAAAGCTAAAAACACAGCATCAATGGGACCTGACGGTATCCCGGGTTGCGTGCTACGTGAACTCCAAGAGGAGCTAACCCGCACATAAAAATGCTATTTAACCTTAGCCTTACTACAGGATATGTACCTGAACACTGGCGTACAGCAACAGTGGTCCCACTCCACAAAGGGGGTACCTCTACAGACCCTGGGAACTACCGCCCCATAAGCTTAACCAGCCTGGTCTGCAAAGCTATGGAAAGAATCATTATGGAACTCATAAAGAGACATAGGGGACCTACAGACACTTGACCCCACCCAGTTCGGCTTTGTAAAGGGCAGATCCTGCCTTTTGACCCTGGTTGACTTTTTCGAAACAGTCACTAGAGCCATTGATGAGGGCAAAGCAGTCCATACAGCCTACCTGGACTTGGCTAAGGCTTTCGACACAATACCCCACTCAGGCGTCATAGATAAGCTCAACAGCTTAAACGTAAACCCTTATGTCACTAGATGGGTTGCAAACTGGCTAAAGGACAGAACCCATAAAGTTAAAATCACTGGAGCAATGTCAGACTCGAAGCCAGTCACAAGTGGTGTCCCACAGGGATCTGTCCTGGGACCCCTCTTGTTCGGCATTTATTTCTCAGATGTTAAAGCAAACATGGGAGGGTTGTGGCTGACAAAGTTCGCAGATGACTGCAAACTAGGTGACTTAGTCGATACATCAGCGGACACATGCATCCTACAAAAAGGCCTCACAGAAACGGACAGCTGGTGCCGGAGTCCCGGCCTTAAACTAATTGCCAAAAAATGTATAGTCATCCCCTTTGGGAAAAACAAAGTACCCACAAATTATCACATAGACAGCAACCCACTGAGTACGGAAAAAGTAATCGGAGACCTAGGGACCCAAGTCGACAGCGACCTCTCATTTGACACCCATGTTGCCAAAGTGGTTAGAAAAACATTCTACCTTGCACACCTCATCATGAAGGGATTCACATCCAGATCCAAGGATGTCATTATACCCCTATACTCCTCCCTCATCAGACCCATGATTGAGTACAATGCCCCATTTGGTATGTACCTCACCCGGCATTTGCAACAGCTGGAGAGACCACAAAAGTACCTCACCAAGAGGATCAAGGGTCTCCAACATATGTCTTATTTTGCCAGACTAAAGAAACTCCAGCTCTATTCAGTAGCATACCGCCTGCTCAGAGGTGATCTCTGCCTGACGTACAAGGCCATGTCCAGTCAGGATTTGATGGACATGCTCCACCTCAAAAAATCCAAATCCATCAGGACCACGAGAGCTAAAGACTTAAACCTCGGCACAAGTATGAATAGGACATGCTGGAGGGATAGATTCATAGCCCAGAGGCTTCCCATGCTTTGGAACAGGATCCCAGTTCATGTTAGGCAGAGCCCCTCACTGACTCTCTTCAAGAGAAATCTTGATGAGTGGATGGGAGATCGTAAGTTTACCCCAGGGGTCACATCTGTGTCACTGCTAGATAGGGGCACAGTAAACTAATTCTATTATATAAGGGGACCTTCATTGTGTCACTACTAGACAGAGGCACAGTATTCTAAATCTATTCTGTGCATTTTTGTACCATTTCATGGGGTGGCGAAAGCCACATCACTATGGCTAGGCTTACAAATGCCCCAGGGCAGATAGCCTAGTACTAAACTATGAAACTATAAGAAAAATTGATGTAATGGCATCGGCTGCATGTTTTATACCCCTGACGACCTGACGTCATGGAAGAGGCGACAGCATTCGACGCAGAAATCCTGAGACTCTGGTATTTGGGCCGACTGAGGGCTACCTGCAGGCAGATAACCCAAGTGTGATGACTGCAACAGTGAATACACTCGAACATTTACATTTATGGTAAGTGTACACAACTGTACTTTCTCTCTTATGTGTGAATTGCTCAGTGCTGAGTTGGCTTATTCTTCTGTTAAGCTCCACTTATCAGCTGTCTCTGCGTGTCTGCCCCTCCTTTAGCTACTAGGTTTGAAGCTAAACAATTCATTAAAGGCGTACTTCATATTAGGCCTGCCAGGAAGCCTGTTCCTCCTCCCTAGGATCTTAATTTTGTTTTGGAGGAATTGACTCTGGCTCATTTTGAGATTGCAGCTTCAGCTTCCTTGCCAAACCTTTCTTTTGGTATACTGTTCTTTTGTTAGCCCTTACTTCTATCAGATGGGTGTCTGAGCTTCAAGCGTTTCTTGTCCTCTTTTTTTTTGTGCTTCATAAGGTCAGGGAGTTATTGCATGCTAATCCTATTTCTTTGCCCAGGGTGGTGAATGAGTTGTCCTTTAATCAATCTGTTCATTTGCCCACTTATTTCCATTCTTCACAGTCTGCTAGTTAGAAGATGCTGCACACGTTGGATGTGCATAGGCAACTCCTATATTATTCAGATAAGACTAAGCCTATTAGGAAATCTGATCAGGTCTTTGTTTCCTTTCATCCCAGGTCCTTAGGATTAGCTGTATCCAAGCAGACTATTTCTTTTTTTTTTCATTCTTTTCATGGTGGGAGCCTTCCTTCCTTCCATAAAGGCTCATTCTACTAGAGATGTGGATTCTTCTGGTGCCTTTTTCAAGGGTTTGGATACTAAGTCTATTCTTGAGGCAGCTACCTGGACTTCTGTGCGCATACTTTTACCAAGCACTACAAATTGAATGGAATTTACAGAACTAGAGCTGGTTTTGCTAGGGCCATCCTTCACGTCTTCCAGGAGAACTCTGTTGATCCTTCCTCCTCCCAAGTTTCTTCCTGAGGTTTGGCGTTCTCCCTTATGTTATGAATACTTCAGCAGTGAAATGGAAGGACATTGTACAGTTGTGTAAAATCTTACCATAACAGTAGATGTCCTTCTCTTCACTGTTGCAGTATTCACTCCCTCCCTCCCTCCTACCCTTGGTCCATTTCTCTTTTGGTTGTACTGGTTAAATCTTGGTTTTCCTTAGACTGGCATTCCTACTGGGGCTTTCAGTTCTGTGGATAGTACACCCGGATGTCACCTTTATGCCCTACGTGAGGAGCATATATGTGACATACAGCATACTTTAAAGCAACCTAAGGCTTTGGTATACTGCTCTGACATCAGGCTGCCCTAGGCAGAGGATCCCCAATGTTATACTGTAACAGTGAAGAGAAGGCGATCTATTGTTATGGTAATATTTTACACAACTGTACTTTCATCACTGGCCATATTCAAGAGCAGCTTGGGCTATGGATGGGGAGAAAAAAATTATTCCAGGACTGCACTCTGTACTACTGATGGACAGAGGCAGTTACTAAATTCTTTATCCCATGCATGTGTCCCTCAAATTTTCTATGGTACGATCTCAGTTATTCTTATTTGGGGTAATATGTAATTATCTACCAAAAGCCACTCTAAACAAATGGGGTAGATTAATTCAAGCACAAAAAGGGAATCTGGCTAGGCTTAAAGTGGCTGTCAAAGGCAGCTAGCCCAATACTTACCTATGAACCTATAATAGCTGGTATAGCTTTTCCTGAGCAAAATCAAGGGACGGTGTGGATTGGCCAGTTTGCCCCCCACCCCCACCAAAGTACAGTCTCAGTATGTGTATTTAGCAAGGGTTGTGAGAGGTGCAGGAGGCTTGCCCCCCTGAAAAAAAAAAAACTTTTTGAATGTTTTCATGATTAACCATTTGGGTTGGATAATTTGTGATCAAGGAAATGTCATAAACCCAAAAGCTGATGCCACTGCATAAACATTCTTTGGTTGATAATGGTTTTGCAGTGAGTCGGTTATAATTTGAAGGATGGGGATATGCAGAATTTACTAGTACATAAGGAGCATTTTTGACAAACTCATTTGGATGTGGTTTAAATGAATCTGTACATTTTACTTGTGTTTTAAGAGAAAGGGAGAGGAGATTGAAACACTAAAATGTGCCTGGTTCATTTTACTATGAATATATATTTTAATGTTGAAATGGTCAGATGCAAATTCAATCTGATGCCTTTTTGTGTTTGAAAGCACTGTTTTGTTGTTTGTCTGTTTGCTTTTCTTAATAAAATAGTTCCTTGATTTTGCAGTTCAGTTGTATTTTTTTCAGAGATTATCAGGGCTGATGCAGTCATTGCCAGTATTTTTGTGGCCCTGTCAGGTCAGTTTTTGAGGTCTGATTGATGCTAAATTTGACACTGTTGTAGATTTCTTCCCCTTTGGCTTTCAGTGCTCAGCACCAATGTTCAAGCTGGACAGCCATGTCAAGCTCAGTGCTGATGTTGTTGACATCTGTGGGCCTTGGTGTCTGTCACTTAGCATCTGGTGCCCTTGGCCTGAGTGTTAGCATTTATATCGATTTTCACAATGATGTTGCACACACACTTCTGTATGTGTTTCTCTAAGCATGTGCAACTGTGTATGTTTCAACCAGAGATTCTCTTACTTGTTCCTTCAGCCATTCAGCCTTCTTGGCAGTAGGACAGAGCATTTGAGGACCACCTCAGGGATCTTCATCTCATGTCTGAAGCAAGTTCAGTTCTGTCCTTCTCCTTGAAATCTCACCCTTCCCAAGAGAGGCAAGAAGCTCATTGATCTTCTCATCCGAGTTTCCTACCTCAGATAAAAGCAGTGGAGTTGCAGTAAATTTCCTACCACCCCTCGCAAGATTATCCTAAATTTTGGGAGATAAAAATTATAATACAGAGGAGTGGATGACATACTTGACCACGTGGCACCTCTGTGAAGGGTCCTGCAAGATGCTTTATGGTCCCCTCCACATTCCTTTCTTGTGGTTTCATTTGTCAATAAGTTGGTTGCAATTGTCATCGAGGATTACATAGAGAATGTGATACTGTGGCAAACATATCACGGCAACCAGACAAGATTCTTTGGCCTTTCAGTGATTGGAATTGCTAGGTTCATATGCCAGTAATTGATTCTGTAATCCTTCGTCAGCTTTTAAAAACATTTCTACTTTGCAGGACCATGCTGTCTACCCCCCCCCCCCCCTACTGATAAGCAATAGACATTTATTCATCCTTCACTTTTACCAGTAAGACACCTAACTACTTACCCCACGTATTGTGGCTCCATTGATGTCTTGTTGATGAGTTGCTGGAAGATCTGGATGGTGATCTTAAAACTAAGCTGCATTCGCAGGCAGCAGCACTGTTGTCTCTAACATACCTCATGATGTACTTGGTACACAACTCCACAGTTGGTATACATAAGTTATGCCATTATCTGCTGCTTTTTCATTGTCATGTTTCACTGCCCCTGAATGACTGCAGAAGATTCCAGGTTATCCTTCCTTAACTCCCCATTAGATGGGTCTGCCTTGTTGGGAGCAAAGGTTATAGAAAAACGTGGAGGACAGAGAAAAAGAGGGAAAAGCCCTCCCTGTTGTAGAGTATGCAGCGTCTTAGATAACTCCTAATCCTTTGATGTGCATTTAACAATAGTAGTCAGGAAATGTTTATCACTAGCCCTAGAGGTCTTTTATCCAGTGAAAATAAGTCATTATTCCCCTAAACCGTGGATCAGGCCACTTATAGAATATAATGCATGATCTGATGTTATCCATGTCATTATTCCACAAAGTAGGGTCTTGGATGTGACATCGGATCTGTTTCAGCAACTTTTGCTTAGACAGATCGAAGGCTCAAGCTCCTCTCTCTCCCGTAATCCCCTGCTGCCCTCCAACCCTAAGATCTCATTTGACGCATTATGCTACAGACATGATCCTTGGCTGTCACTCAAGTACTCACAGATAAGTGCTTTTTCAAACATGCTTTCAGCTTGGTTTAAACTTAGCTTTAGCTGTATAGCTGTTTCTTACCTCCCCTCCCTTAGATGACCTAGTTATTTGGCTAGTGTAGTTTGTTTTTAGGCATTTGGCACCTTTTTTCTTAAGCTTAATTTTAGTCTTGTGGTTCTTTTTAGAGTAGTGTTTGTGCTCGAGTAGTGTTTGTGCTCGTGTGTTTTTTAGTAGCTTGTTATGTTTGAGAACTTTCCGGGTTTAAGAAATGCACCTTGTGCATTCAGAAGCTGCCCAATTCTGACTTGCACAAGGAGTGCTTGTACTGTTTAGGGGCTCCTCACCTGTAGGTTGAACGTGATATTTGTGCCACATTCAATCCCAGGGCCTTAGTGGAGCACTGCAACAAATTGATACTAACAGGTATTGTGCAGGGGGGGTCCTTATGTTTCCTCCCAAGACCTCCTCTTCTGATCACAAATGGAAGGCCCCTCCTTTTTCCTCTGGGGCTTATTCTTCCAAGAAACCTAGGCTGTCGGATCCTAGATCTCCGGATCCGACTCCAGCCCAGGCTATATTAGGTCTGAGATTTTCAGATCCTGGGCCTTTGGATCCTTCTACCAGATCTAGGGCCTCCTCAGATCTGAGGCTCTCAGATTCAGACAAGACCAGACCAGCCTTGGATCCAACCAGGTTGGCGGATCCAGTTGTTTCTTCCTCTCGACGTTCGGATAAGACTTGCATGTCAGGTCCTCCTATAGTTATAGAAGATTCAGCTTTGCCTGGATCCTCCAAGAATTTATCGGTTCCTAGAACTCTGAGCCAAACTCCAGAAATTAGACATAGATCATCAGAGTCCAAGCTTGTATCCCCAACTAAGTCTACCCACTCTTCCACTTCCTCCAGATCTTCCAGGAACTTGTTCCCATCGGATATGGACAGGATGATGAGGAGCTTCCTCAAAGCCCAGATAGAGTTTGGGCTTCTGGCATCCCCAGCCCACCTGGCTAGGAGAGCATCTCCAATCCCAGGTCACCATTCTCCCCTTCCGACTCCAGGGGCCTCGGAATCTGTGGACCCAGAAACCCTTTTTCTCGACTCAGTCAGGGTCCCTGGCCTATTCTGTTCCTCCACCCTCGGATCAGAGTGGCCCCCCCCTTCTGGAGTGGTCAGTGCTGGCTCCCTGGGGGTGGGGCCTGGTCCAGGCCTTTCTGACCAATCCGTACGCCTTGGTGCCTCAGCCCTAGATGGCTCAGAACTGGTATCATCCAGGGGCCACTGAGCTGGGTCGAGATCCATTTCTCCTTTCCAGGTGGCTTCACCATCTGGGAATGGGGGGAGGGATCTCTTCCAGCCCATTGGCCTTCAGGGTGGTAGAGAGGACCTTCTCCAGGACTGGGTGATGAGGCTTCCCATCCTATCCAGGGTTATCCCTCCCATACCAGACTTCAGGGGGCTTCATCCCCTCACAGGATCCCTGCATTTTCTGAGTCCTCCCGGGGCCCTCCCACGGAGAAGACACCTTCTAGGTTCATATGTTGGTACTAGGCTATCAGCCCTAGGGCCTATACAAGCGTAGCCATAACAATTTCCTGACTATTTCTTCCCAGAATATTTACTTCCCTGGTCTCCTGTCTAGCAGGGTGACTGACGTGATCCCCCGGGGTGAATTTTCTATCTCCCATCCAATTGTCAAGGTTCCTTTTGAACCTTGTAAAAGAAAGTGCAAGAGGAGGCACTTGGACTCACCCATGAAGTCCCTCACAGAGGATACGGACATCGATGAAGGAGACAGGTTCCCCATTTCTCCACCTGACTATGTCTCCTTTGGGGATATCCTGGAGATCGTTAGGCAAAAGAGCGGATGTTCTCCCCAACCCCCATCTTCAGAGGAGTCCATGTTCCTGAAGGCTTTTGGGACGGGCCTATCTACTTCCTGGGTACCCTCCTCCCACTGACAAGTTGGTGGATCTATCAGCAGCAAGGCTTGGAAGGAAGAAGACAATGTGGAACCAGTACCTAAGCGACCAACAAATTCCTTAGTCCTCCTGTGGACCAACATTTCTGGAGCAAAAGAGTCCCGGTCGATTCCATCATGGTTGCTGCTGCCACCAAAAAGGAGCTGGTGGAGTAGAGCTCCATGGTCCATCCCCCGAACAGGGAGTCTGGGGTGATTGACCAGCATGGGAAGCGTGTGTTTGCCTCAGCTACCTTTGGATTGAGGGCAATTAATTACCTGGCACACTTCACCTGCCTTCAAAGGGACTTGGTCAAAGAACTCACTGTTGGCCTTAAAGTTGTTGCTGGAGGAGGACCTCAAGAAAGTGTATCCCAAGCTGTCTACTCTGATGTCCCTCACTAATTCCGCGCTGAGATTAATTTCCAATGCAGTGGAGGCTACCTCTTGAGCGGTAGTTACCAGCATAGCTATGAGGTGGCATGCTTAATTACGCCTGTGCAGTTTTGTGGAGGCCTTCAAGGTGCCTTTTACCAATGCTCCCTTTTATGGGTCCACCCTCTTTCGACCATCTGTGAAAGACACTCTAACCCATAGTCAGCAGGAAGAGAAGACCTTGTCTGCGGTTGGGATCAAGATGTTCTTCGTCTTCCCTTGCTGCAGTCCTGACTATTGGGTATAGTCCGCGTCCCAGTCGGCCCGAATACCAGAGTATAAGGCTGACGTCGGTCATGGCGCCTTAGACCGTCAGGGTACTAATGCGCATGACCGACGTCATTTCCTCAGTCTTTTTTGCCGCATGGTCCGATGCAGAAGCAATTTTGCGAGTGCAGGTTGGCGTTCTGAGATTTTCGACCGGAGTTTCAGACCGAAAACAGAGTTGGCTAAGTAACCCGTTGGGGAACATTTTGGTTTTCTTGCCTCAGTATTTAACCGGATGTCAGAAAAAGTGAATAACTGTATTTCTTGTGGGAAGCAGATACCGCATAGGGATTATCATACATTGTGTATACCTTGTTTAGGGCCTGAGCACGGCGTTGTTGGTTGCCGCTCTTGTGCTAGATTTAACAAGCGCACTATTAAGAGGAGGCTTGATTGTGCTAGGTTAGTGTTTGGGAAGCGTTGCAATTATAATATGCCGCCGGATGCTCCGACGCCTGCTTCATCCAAGAAGCGCAAGGACAAAACAGTGAAGCCTAGGGGTGAGGAAGGACGTCGGTCCTTTAGAAGGCTCAGGGGAGCCAGAGGTTTTGCCAGGAGTCTCTATGGAGTCTCAGGCAGATACTTTACTGTTACAGGATGTGCCCTCTCAGGAGGTAGGCCAGGCTGAGGGCGCTTCTCAGGTAACTGTTCTTCCCTCTCTTCCCAAGGTAGTTAGGGCCTCTCCTTCTGTTGCCAAAGCTTCTTTTAGAGGTAGGCCAAGTTCAGCTTCTGTGGGGGCTTCTCCTAGCATTTCGGGCTCTGTGCCTAAGAAACATATGCTTAAAATGGCAGAAGATTTGATTACTCTGATTAGAGGTTCTATGCCCGCACCTGATAAGAGGCCTAGGGTGGAACAGGAGTTTGATAGTTTTGAACAGTGTTCACAGGCTTCAGAGTCTTCTGTGGAAGACTTGCAAGAGTTTCCTACTTATTCTGATTCTGATGTGGATGATTCCACTCCTTCAGCTTCTCCTCCTGAGGATTTTTCATTTTCAGAGACTCTTCACTCCATGAGGGAGCACTTTAAATGGGAAGGCCAAGATTACTCTGACTCCAGAAAAGGCTTAGGGAATTCTTGTTTTGCCCCAGCATAGGCCCTTAGCTATTCCTCCTGTGTTGAATGTGGTGGAGGATGTTTTGCAGAGGCTTCTCTGAACCCTGACTCCTTGCCTCCTGCTCCTGTTAAGCCTGATAGGTATTATAGGGTGCAAGCTCATAAGTATTTGTTTAAGAGTCCCAGGGCGGACCCAGAAACTGTTTCTCAGGGGCCTAAAGGTGTTAAAGCTTCTGTGGTTAAAAATCCTGTACCCTCTGATAAAGAGGCAAGGGCTTTGGATAGGTGGGGTAAGAAAGTATACTTCTTCCACTCTAGCCATGAGGCGTTGAATTGTCAGTTTCATATGCTGAAATATCAAAATTATCTCCTTTCACAATTGAAATCTAAGGTGGATGCTTTGGCGGAAGGTATTGAGTGTAAAGAATTGCTGGATTTGGTTCATGTGTCTGAACAAGTGGGTAAGCATTCTTTGCAGTGTGGTTTTGATGCTGTTCAGGCCTCCTCGAGGGTGGCTGCTACTAGTTCTGTTCTTCGCAGACATGCCTGGTTGAAGGATCAGAATTTAGCTGAGCATGTTAAGACTAGGATTTTGGATGCTCCTTTACAGTCTGATGTGTTGTTTGGACCGCCTGTGGAAGCAGTTTTAAAGAAAATGGAGGACAAAGCTAAGTCTATGCAGACTGTTAAAGATTTTTGCAGGTGCAGCCTCCAAGTTTAGTAGAAATTGGCCTGCTAAGGGGTGGACATATCCTGCTTATGGTTCCCAGTCTAGGGGTAGGTCTAGGCGTGGTAGGGGCAGGGCTCAAGGTTCGTTTAGGCCTAGATCAGACAGTTCACCTGCTCAGACTTCTGGTGAGGGCAGGGGTCAGTCCTTTCGTAAGCAGAACCAATGACCTGCCTTTTCAGCTGCCAGTGGACTCTCGTCTGGCAGCTCCTTTGGGAGGAAGATTGTCTCTTTTCAAAGAAAATTGGGATTTAATCACTCAAGACAGATGGGTGCTGGATATTATTCATCACGGTTACAGATTTTATTTCCACACAATGCCCCTTTCAAAGGCATGCCAGATGTTCCTCCTCCACAAAGAAAAGAGGCTCACAAGCAAGTTTCTCAGTTACTCCAGATAGGGGCCATTCTGCCAGTCCCTGTATCAGAAAGGGGCTTCGGATTTTATTCTCGCCTGTTCCTAGTACCAAAGAAGGGGAACACGTGGAGACCAATTCTGGATTTATCTATCCTCAACACTTATCTGGACATTCCCAAGTTCAAGATGTTGACGTTACAGCAACTGTTACCTCTGCTGGGCAAGGATCACTGGATGGTAACTTTGGATCTCAAGGAAGCTTACCTTCATGTGCCTATAAGGCTAAGTTGCAGAAAGTATCTGCGGTTTCGAACTGGAGATTTTCATTATCAGTTCTCTGCATTGCCCTTTGGCTTATCTACTGCGCCCAGAGTATTCACAAAGGTTCTGGCTCCAGTGATAGCTTACTTCAGGCTTCAAGGCATTCAAATCTATCCTTACTTGGACGACTGCCTGATTCTGGCTCAAGAAAAGGAACACCTTCTACAGCATCTGGAATATGTCATAGCAGTGCTAAGATGCCTAGGGTATTCTGTGAACGAAATAAAGTCCAGTCTAGTACCCTCTCAAGACATGTGCTTTCTGGGTGTGAGACTGAATACAGCAGCTCAGATGGCCTTTTAACCCCGGACAAACAAAAGAGTCTGTCACTTTACTTCCATCAACTATCTCATCAGTCCGTGCTGACTGCAAGGACAGTCCTTCAAGCATTAGGGTTCATGGCATCTTGTATTCTGGTGCTTCCCAATGCCAAACTGCATATGAGGAAGCTGCAATGGTATCTCAAAATGTATGGACACAGCACTGCCAAGATTTGGACACTGTCATTCAAATAATACCTTGCCTTCAAAAGGAATTCTTGTGGTGGGCTCAGGAATGTCACCTAAACAAGGGACTCTCTGTGACCCGGCCAGAGGCGAGTCAGATTTTAACGACAGATGCCTCGGACACTGCTTGGGAGCTCATCTAAATGGAAAGTGGATACAAGACAAGTGGCCTGCCAGACTACAGCATCTACATATCAACATGAAGGAGATGTTAGCAGTCCAGTTTGCATTGATGGCGTTCAAGGAGTTACTTCTTCCAGGGCAGGTGTTGATTCTGACAGACAACACAACTGTCATGTGGTACATCAACAAGCAAGGGGAACACATTCTTATCCTCTATGCAGGCAAGCAATGATTTTATGGGAGACTGCGTTAAGCCTGCAACTGACTCTTCAGGCAAGGTTTCTGCCAGGAGCACAGAACTCCCTAGCAGATGTATTAAGCAGACAAATCATGGATCCCCACGAGTGGAAACTGGATCTTCATGTATTTCAGAAATTGACAGTGTCATGGGGAACTCCAGACATAGATCTGTTCGCTTCTCCACTAAACCACCAGCTGCCAAAGTATTGCACAAAGGGGTTTCATCACACAGCTTGGAAAGTGGATGCTCTGTCTTTCAGTTGGAAAAACCTTCATGTCTATGCCTTTCCACCTCTACCTCTTCTTCCAAAGGTATTACTAAAGGTCAGACAAGACAGGCCAAGGATGATTTTGATAGCTCCAGATTGGCCTCGGCAACACTGGTACCCACTTCTAAGGAGTCTTGTAAAGAAGCCTCCATGGCCTTTACCTCTGATTCCTCATCTGTTATCTCAGAAGGACGGTCATCTGCTCAATGTCAAGCTTCAATCTCTTCATCTCACAGCTTGGCATATTCTGTGTTGAAGGTCTCAGCTTCCTCAACAAGTTTTAAATGTGATTATGGAAGCTAGAAGGCCTAGTACTAGGAGAGTGTCTTGAAAATGGAAGAGATTTTTATTTTGGAGTACAGCAAAGAATTTGGAGATTTCAGAGCCTAATTTGAGTGTGGCTCTTCAATATCTTACTGAATTATTGGACAAAGGTTTGTCCTTCTCTTCCATAAAGATTCATGCTGCAGCAATTTCAGCTCACTATGATTGTGACCCACCTTTGTTTTCGCATCCTTTGTTCAAGCAGTTTCTTAGAGGGGCAAAGAATATAAGACCCCACGTAGAGCTCCTACTCCTGCTTGGGATCTCAATTTTGTGTTGGAAAAACTTACTCTACAACCTTTTGAGCCTGCAGCTACTGCTGAATTGAAATATTTGTCATGGAAGACTGCTTTTCTGTTGGCTATTACTTCTGCAAGAAGGGTGTCTGAGTTGCAGGCCCTTATGGCAGTAGAGCCCTTTTGGTTTTCCATAAGGACAGGGTTTCATTACGTACTAATCCTTCCTTTATGCGAAGGTGGTTTCTAGTGTGGCTTTAAACCAAACTATTCATTTGCCTACTTTTTGCAGATCCTCAAAATAAAGGGGAAAAGATTTTGCACACTTTAGATGTACACAGGCAATTGCGTTATTATTTGAGCAGGACTAAAGATTTTAGGCAGTCTCAGCAGTTACTTGTTTCTTTTGCTTTGAGTTCACAGGGCAAGCCTGTGTCAAAACAAACTATTTCTAGGTGGATTGGCTTTTGCATTGCATTTTGTTATTCCCATCATGGCAAAGAGGTTCCAGCTGGGATTAGGCCTCATTCCACTAGGGCTACTGCCACTTCAACAGCATTTCTAAGTTGGGTGGCAACTAAGGATATTCTGGAAGCAGCTACTTGGAGTTCAGTGCATACTTTCTCTAGGCATTATCACCTGCCTATATACTCTAAGACTAGAGCTGGTTTTGCCACAGCTGTTTTACAAGGCATGTTGTCAGCTCCTGCTACTTTATAATTTGCCAGCCTCCCTTACCTCTGCTTTGGGATTCTACCCAATAGTCAGGACTGCAGCAAGGGAAGACGAAGAACATAGTACAGTTTTGTACCTACCATAAATGTAGATGTTCGAGGATTCCCTTGCTGCAGTCCAATTTACCCTCCCTCCTTCCCCTCTGTGTTTCAGGGTGGTTGTGTAGGTGAGTTTACATGCTTATATTTTTTGTATATATATTACTGTATATATTGTACATGTTTATTGGTGCAGGTTGTTTTGGGACTTGTCTTTTTGGGTCTTCTGACATCTGGGGCAAGAAAAGACTGAGGAAATGGCGTCGGTCATGCGCATTAGTACCCTGACGTACTGACGTCAGTCTAAGGCGCCATGACACTCTGGTATTCGGGCCGACTGGGACGCGGACTATACCCAATAGTCAGGACTGCAGCAAGGGAATCCTCGAACATCTACATTTATGGTAGGTACAAAACTGTACTTTTTCTGCTCCTCATAGGTTGTTTTCCAAGACCCACCAAGGAGCTAAGAAGATGTGGTTCTGGAGGTCACAGTCTTCTTTCCAGGGTGCTCCTGATGATTCCTCTTCCAGAGGCAGGGAGAGGGGATTCAGTGGTAGAGGCTGTCCTTGAGCCAGGGGGGATCCGCAAAATCAGGGCTCCAGAGAAACTTTTTCTGACCAGCCCTTTCAGTGCTCCTGAAGCATTGCCCGACTGCCCTGGAGGCAGTTGGGGGTCATCTTTCATTTCACCCACTAGTCTGAGCAAGCATTACCTCTGATCAGTGGGTGTAAGACATAGTTTCCAGGGGTTATTTCATTCCTTTTTTCACGCCCCAATATGAAGGTAGCTCCCTGACATACCACCCCACCAGAGGGAGATGTTCTTCATCTCACATTGCTGCAGTCCTTACACTTGGGTAGTCCGCTGTCCTCGGTCGGCCCGAATATCAAAGTATAAGGCTGACGTCGGTCAAGGCGCATTAGACTGACATCAGGACGTCAGGGTACAAATGCGCATGACCGACGTCATATCCTCAGTCTTTTTTGCCGCATGGTCCGATGCAGAAGCAGCGTTGCAAGTGCCGTTCGGCGTTCTGAAATTTTTCGAGTTCGGAGTTTCAGACCGAGTCAAAGTTGGCTAAGTACCCCGTTGGGGAATATTTTGCTTTTTTCTTGCCTCAGTGGTTTACCGGATGTCAGAAAAAGTGAATAACTGTATTTCTTGTGGGAAACAGATACCGCATAGAGATTGTCATACCTTGTGTATTCCTTGTTTAGGGCCTGAGCACGTCGTTGATGGGTGAGGCTAAAGTGCTAGATTCAATAAGCGCACTATTAAGAGAAGGTTAGATTGTGCCAGGTTAGTCTTTGGGAAGCGGTGCAATTACACTATGCCGTCGGATGCTCCGACGTCCGCTTCTTCAAAGAAGCGCAAGGATAAAGCAGCTAAGCCCAGGGTAGAAGTCGTCCGTGCGGACGCCGGTTCTTTAGAGGTATCGGTGGAGCCGGTGGTTCCACCGGAGGTTTCTCTGGAGGCCCAGGGGGAGACCTTGTTATTGCAGGATGTGGCCTCTCAGGAGGCAAGTCAGGCTGAAGGGGCTTCTCAGGTTACTGTACTCCCCCCCTTCCTAGGGTGGTTAGGCCTTCTGTTTCCAAGGCTTCTCCCAGAGGCAGGCCAGGTTTAGCTTCAGTTGGTGTCACTCCTAGTTCTTCAGGATCTGTGCCCAAGAAGCATATGCTTAAAATGGCAGAAGATTTGATTACCTTAATTAGAGGTTCTTTGCCCCCTCCTGATAAGAGGCCTAGGGTGGAACCTGAGTTAGGGAGTTTTGAGCAGGCTTCAGATGTTTCAGAGTCTTCGGCTGAAGACTTGCACGAGTATTCTCCTTATTCTGATTCTGATGTGGATGATTCTACTCCTTCTGCTTCTCCTCCCGAGGATTTTTCTTTTTCAGAGACCCTCCACTCCATGAGGGAGCATTTTAAGTGGGAAGGTCAGGATTTCTCTGATTCCAGGAAAAGGCTTAGGGAATTTCTGTTTTTACCCCAGCATAGGCCTTTGGCTATACCTCCTGTTCTGGATGTTGTGGAGGATGTGTTTGCAGAGGCTTCTCTTAATCCTGATTCCTTGCCTCCTGCTCCTGTTAAGCCGGATAGGTATTATAGGGTGCCTGAAGCTCATAAGTTTCTTTTTAAGAGTCCTAGGGCGGACCCAGAAACTGTTAGTCAGGGGCCTAAGGGTGTTAAGGCTTCTGTTATTAAAAATCCGGTTCCTCCAGATAAAGAGGCTAGGGCTTTGGATAGATGGGGAAAGAAAGTTTATCGTCTTCCACCCTAGCTATGAGGGCTCTAAATTGCCAGTTTCACATGTTGAAATACCAAAACTATCTACTGTCTCAATTGAAGTCTAAGGTAGATGCTCTGGCGGAAGGTATTGACTGTAAAGAGTTACAGGATTTGGTACATGTCTCTGAACAAGTGGGTAAGCATTCTTTGCAATGTGGTTTTGATGCTGTACAGGCCTCGTCTAGGGTGGCTGCCACAGGGTCAGTTCTTCGCAGGCACGCCTGGCTGAGGGATCAGAATTTATCTGACCATGTTAAGACAAGGATTTTGGATGCTCCTTTACAATCTGATGTGTTATTTGGTTCACCTGTTGAGGCAGTCTTAAAGAAAATGGAAGACAAGGCTAAGTCTATGCAGACTGTTAAAGATTTTTTGCAGGTTCAGCCTCCGAAGTTTAGCAGAAATTGGCCTACTAAGGGGTGGACGTATCCTTCTTATGATTCCCAGTCTAGGGGCAGAGCTCAGGGCTCTTTCAGGCCTAGAACAGGGAGTTCACCTGCACAGTCTTCGGGTGAGGGCAGGGGTCAGTCCTTTCGTAAACAGACCCAATGACCTACCTTTTCAGCTGCCAGAGTCTTCTCGACTGGCAGCACCTTTGGGAGGAAGGTTGGCACTTTTCAAAGAAAATTGGAGTTTAATTACCCAAGACAGATGGGTATTGGATATCATACACCAAGGTTACAGATTTTATTTCCATACCTTGCCTCCTTTCAAAGGCATGCCAGACGTTCCTCCTCAGCAAAGAATAGAGGCTCACAAACAGATTTCTCTGCTGTTACAAATAGGAGCCATTCAGCCGGTCCCTCTGTCAGAAGTGGGCCTAGGATTTTATTCTCGCCTGTTCCTAGTACCAAAGAAGGGGAACACGTGGAGACCAATTTTGGATTTATCTATCCTCAACACTTATCTGGACATTCCCAAGTTCAAAATGTTGACGTTACAACAGCTTTTACCTCTGTTGGGCAAAGATCATTGGATGGTGACTCTGGATCTCAAGGAGGCTTACCTTCATGTTCCTATCAGGCTAAGTTGCAGGAAGTATCTACGTTTCCGGGCTGGGACTTCTCATTATCAGTTCTCTGCATTGCCCTTTGGCTTATCTACTGCGCACAGAGTATTCACGAAGGTTCTGGCTCCAGTGATAGCTTTCTTCAGACTAAGAGGAATACAGATCTATCCTTATTTGGACGATTGTCTGATTTTGGCTCAAGGAAAAGAAGAACTTCTTCATCATCTACACTATGTGATAGCAGTGCTAAGATGCCTGGGGTATTCTGTGAACGAAATAAAGTCCAGTCTAGTACCCTCTCAGGACATGTGCTTTCTGGGTGTGAGACTGAATACAGCATCCCAGATGGCCTTTTGACCCCGGACAAACAAAAGAATCTTTCTCTTTACTTCCATCAATTGTCTCATCAGTCCAGGCTGACTGCAAGGACAGTCCTTCAAGCCTTGGGGTTCATGGCATCTTGTATTCTGGTGCTTCCCAATGCCAAACTGCATATGAGGAAGCTACAATGGTATCTCAAAAATGTATGGACACAGCACTGCCAAGATTTGGACACTGTCATTCAGATAATACCTTGCATTCAAAAGGAATTTTTGTGGTGGGCTCAGGAATGTCACCTAAACAAGGGACTCTCTATGACCCGGCCAGAGGCAAGTCAGATTCTAACGACAGATGCCTCAGACAAAGCTTGGGGAGCTCATCTAAATGGAAAGTGGATACAAGACACGTGGCCTGCCAGACTTCTACATCTACATATCAACCTGAAGGAGATGTTAGCAGTCCAATTTGCATTAATAGCTTTCAAGGATTTACTTCTTCCAGGGCAGGTGTTGATTCTAACAGACAACACAACTGTCATGTGGTACATCAACAAGCAAGGGGGAACACATTCTTATCCTCTGTGCAGACAAGCAATGATTTTGTGGGAGACTGCTCTCAGTTTACAGCTAAATCTTCAGGCAAGGTTTCTGCGGGAGCACAGAACTCCTTAGCAGATGTGTTGAGCAGACAAATTATGGATCCCCACGAGTGGAAATTGGATCCTCATGTATTTCAGAAATTGACAGTGTCATGGGGAACTCCAGACATAGATCTGTTCGCTTCTCCACTAAACTACCAGCTGCCAAAGTTTTGCACAAAAGTTTTCATCCCACAGCTTGGAAAGTGGATGCTCTTTCATTCAATTGGAGCAATCTTCATGTGTATGCCTTTCCACCTCTGCCTCTCCTCCCAAAGGTACTTCTGAAGGTCAGACAGGACAAGCCAAAGATGATTTTAATAGCTCCAGATTGGCCTCGACAGCATTGGTACCCACTACTGAGAAGTCTGGTGGGAGCCTCCATGGCCTTTACCTTCAATTCCACACCTGCTGACTCAGGAGAACAGTCATTTACTCAATGTCAAACTTCACTCTCTTCACCTGACAGCCTGGCATATTCTGTTTTAAACCCTGGAGGGTTGCAGCTTCCACAGCAAGTTTTGAATGTTATTTTGGAAGCCAGAAGGCCTAGTACAAGGAAAGTGTACGCAGATAAATGGAAGAGATTTTTATTTTGGAGTGCAGCAAAAGCATTTAATGTTTCTAAGCCTAATTTAAGTGTGGCTCTTCAATATCTTACTGAGTTACTGGACAAAGGTTTGTCCTTCTCTTCTATTAAGATTCATGCTGCAGCAATTTCTGCTCACTATGATTGTGACCCACCATTGTTTTCTCATCCTTTGTTTAAGCAATTCCTTAGAGGGGCAAAGAATATAAGACCCCACGAGAGCTCCTACTCCTGCTTGGGATCTCAATTTTGTGTTGGAGGAACTCACTCTACAACCTTTTGAGCCTGCAGCTACTGCTGAGTTGAAATATTTATCATGGAAGACTGCTTTTTTGTTAGCCATTACCTCTGCGAGAAGGGTTTCTGAATTACAGGCCCTTATGGCAGTTGAGCCTTTCTTAATTTTCCGTAAGGATAGGGTATCTTTGAGTACTAATCCTTCCTTTATGCCTAAAGTGGTTTCTAGTGTGTCTTTAAACCAAACTATTCATTTGCCTACCTTTTATGCAAACCCCCAAAATAAAGGGGGAAAAGATTTTGCACACTTTGGATATACACAGGCAGTTGCGATATTATTTGAGCAGAACTAAAGGGTTCAGGCAGTCTCAGCAGTTATTTGTTTCTTTTGCTTTGAGTTCTCAGAGCAAGCCTGTGTCAAAACAAACTATTTCTAAGTGGATTGGGTTTTGCATTGCTTTCTGTTATTCCCATCATGGCAAGGAGGTTCCAGCTGGGATTAGGCCTCATTCCACTAGGGCTACTGCCACTTCAACAGCTTTTTAAGGGGTGGCAACTAAAGATATCTTGGAGGCAGCTACTTGGAGTTCTGTGCATACTTTCTCTAAGCATTATCACCTTCCACTTTACTCTAAATCTAGGGCTGGTTTTGCCACTGCTATTTTACAGGGCATTTTGGCAGCTCCTGCTTCTTTATAGTTGTGCCATCCTCCCTTACCTCTGCTTTGGGATTCTACCCAAGTGTAAGGACTGCAGCAATGTGAGATGAAGAACATAGTACAGTTTTGTACCTACCATAAATGTAGATGTTCGAAGATCCACATTGCTGCAGTCCAATTTACCCTCCCTCCTTCCCCTCTGTAGTTAGAGGCGGTTGTGTGGGTTGGATTGTAAATATTGTGTATATTGTATTTATTGTACATATTATTAGTGCTAGGGTGGTTGGTTGTTGGTTTTGTTGTCTTTGGGTTTTGACCTTTCTTGTTAGGGTCTTCTGACATCTGGGGCAAGAAAAGACTGAGGATATGACGTCGGTCATGCGCATTTGTACCCTGACGTCCTGATGTCAGTCTAATGCGCCTTGACCGACGTCAGCCTTATACTTTGATATTCGGGCCGACCGAGGACAGCGGACTACCCAAGTGTAAGGACTGCAGCAATGTGGATCTTCGAACATCTACATTTATGGTAGGTACAAAACTGTACTTTTTCCTTCAAGGAAGTTCAACAACTTCTTCAAAAAAGAGCTATCCAGGAGGTTCCAGCAGGACATAGAGGATCCAAAACTTACTCTTGCTTCTTTTTAGTGTCAAAGAAGACCAGGAACCTGTGCCCTATTCTAGACATTGGTGAGTTGAATCTATCGGTGAAGAAGTGCAGGTTCCAGATGGTCACTGTTCAGTCCATTCTGCCTCTCTTATGCAAGGACGACTGGATGTGCTCAGTGGATCTCCAGGACACCTACTATCACATCAAGGTAGACAGGTGGTTGAGGAAACCCCTTCATTTGTGAATAAGGGCCAGTCATTACCAGTTCAGAGCCCTGCCCTTTGATTCACCACAGCTCCCCAGGTGTTTACCAAATGCATGGCAGTGGTGGAGGCGCACTTTAGGATGCAGGGATTCCAGGTGTTTCCATACTTCAACCATTGGCTCCTCATGGCACCCATTAGGCCTCAACTGTCACAAGCAATATGTCCTACTTCTGTTCAGCCAGTTGGGGATAGTAGTGAACCTCTTCAAGTCAAATCTGGTTCGGAAGCAAAAATTAGAGTTCATAGGAGTCCAGCTAGACTCCATCTCAGAGATTGCAGCATTACCTACCGCCTCACAGAGTACAGCTGATCCGGGAGAAGGTCATGCAAGTCTTAAATCTTTAGAATCCTTCAGTCCACTTGATTCTTCAGACCCTAGGATCCATGGCCGCAGCCATGCAGCTTGTGCCATTGGCAAGGTATATGTGACTTCTACAGTGGACCTTGTCGGTTCAGTGGTCTGTTCTGTCTCATCCTATGTCCATGTCCATAAAATTGATGCCAGTGTGCAGATGGCACCTCCTTTGGTGGCTACAGTCTCAGGATCTCATTCTAGGCAGGCCCTTTTCACTCCCTCCTCCCAAGACCACAGTAAACACGGAAGCTTCCCTGTTGGGGCGTGGGCATTTCCAGGGGAGAACAGTTCAAGGTATGTGGTCCCCTGTAGAGACCAAGTTGCACATAAATGTCTTAGAGATGAGAGCAGTCCTACCAGCATTGCAAGCCTTTTGGAATTGCCTCCCTCGGGGATGGTTGCAGTTCAGAAAGACAACATGGCAGTGGTCTGGTATATCAACAAACGGGGGGAACACGATCTTACCCATTGTGCAGAGTGGGCATGAGAGTATGGGAAATGGGCGATGTCCTCGAGGCACTTTCTTCTTGCAATACATATACCTGGGGACTCCAGCGTGATGGCCGACAAACTCAGAGGAACCATATTGAGTCCTCACAAGTGGTCCCTCAATGCGATGGGTGGCGAAACAGATCTTCGATTGTTGGGGTCAACCATGCTGTGATCTCTTGTCCATGATTGGCCTTCGGGCCTCCTGTACACTTACCCTCCTATTCCTTTTATCCACAAAGTTCTGCAGAAAGCGTGACGCTTGTGGACTTCCCTGATGCTCATTGCCCCTTCTGACCTTATCAGTCGTGGTTTCCTTTCCTGAGGTCTCATTTGAAGTATCCTCCTTGGATATTGGATCCCCTTCAGGATCTGATCTCCCATCGTTTGGCGCTCCCTCTTCCCAATCTTCAGACCATTCGTCTTATTGCATGGTATCTCTTATTCCACTGATTTTTGAAGCAGTCCAGGCTAACTTCCCCATCAAGAATATTATCCTAGCATCTCAAAAACCTTCCACCAGAAAAGTTTATAGTAGCAAATGGAAAAGGTTTTCTATTTGGGCTAAGAGCAGGAATCTGGACCCTTTTTCTGCTTCTGTGCAAGATATTCTCATTCTTGCCCCTTCCTGAAAAAGTGAGGACAGGTTTTTCTACTGTAAAGTTTCAGCTGGCTGTGATTTCCAGTTTTCATGAATAGCAAACATATGTTCTCTTCCAAAGCCTTCATGAAAGATGCTTTCCTTCTAAGACCACCAGTTACGGATCTGTTGCCTCCTTGGAATCTAACCTTAGTGCTGCAATCTCGGATTCAGAGACCATTTGAATCTGCAAGTTTGTGCGATTTCAAATTCTTGTCATGGAAAATGGTCTTCCTCATAGCCATAACCTCAGCTAAGAGGGTGTCCGAGCTGCAAGCTCTTTCAATTTTTTCCCCGTATATAATCTTTCACAACGATAGTGTCTCTTAGAACTAATCTATCCTTTCTGCCCAAGATTTCCACTGAAGCAACCCAGACTCAATCTATTCAGTTACCACTTTTCTTTCCCAGTTATTCCAAGTTAGGAGAGTACATTCTGCATACTTTGGATTTACATAAGCAATTGCGATTTTATCTGCATAGGACTAAGGAGTTGCGGAAGTCAGACCAGCTCTTTGTGGCTTTTTTCCCCAAATAGACTTGGCCTTGCCTTTTCTAAGGTGACTATCTCTCTAAGTGGATTTCCATCTTTATATACACAGTATACACCAACAAGCATCTTGAAGTTCTGGGAAAGGTTGGAACTCATTCTACTAGATCGGTGGCTACTTCCTCAGCCTACATGGCCAGATTCTCCATTTAAGATGATATTTGTGCTGCTGCTAATTGATCTAATCCTCCCACCTTTATTTCCCATTATAAGCTGGATTTGGTTTCCAGGAACAGGGCTTCCCTTGGTTCCACAGTACTTCAACATGTCTTTCCTTGAGGCCACCCAGGGTAAATGGTAGCTGGGGACTCTGACCATACCGTGAGGAACAATGGCATAGATAACAGATAAAGTATTATGTACTTACCATAATGTGGCGTATGTGTTATTCTATGTCATTATTCCTGACATTCCCCTCCCACCATCCCCCTTCCTTGTTGGTTTATCTGAGGAAGCTGGAGTGTTGTGGGGTCTAGGACTCTTTCCTTTCTATTTATTTATTTATTTTTTTTTTTTGGTCGCAGGTATGGTGACTATGTCAGCAAACTTGATCTGAGGGTTCGAGGGCAGCAGGGGATTATGGGGTAGCCTTGGATCTGTCTAAGCTAAAGTTTCTGGCTTGAATCTGATGTGGGATCCAAGACCCTACTGTGAGGAATAATGAAATAGAATAACACAGATGCCAAGTTATGGAAAGTATGTAACTCTTGTTTTTTTATTTTTTTTTAGTATATCTCTTGTCAAACCTGTCACACAGCTTGAAAGACTAAGGAGATTCCAGAGACCCTAAACTTCTCAGACAGGCTTTTGAAGCTCTGTCCCCTGTATCCTGTTTTTTTATTGATTCCTGTGTAGTGTCTTATGTCTAGCAATCCACAAGGTTAAGGACCCAACACTCCTTTCTTTTTACACCACCACAAAACAAATGCCTCCACAAACATTCAAACTAAAGCCTTGAATTTCCATCAACAAATAAGAGCTGATGTAGGGACTGATTTGTTAATTGGTGCCTCCCTGTGTCTTGAACAAACACTTGAACTAAAGACTTGAAAGTTCATCAACAAATAAGCAGGATAAGAGACATAATTGCTTAGTACTTCCTCCATCTCTGGAATAATTTTATGCTACATGTAAAACATACTCTCACTTCCTTTAAGACCGTCTTTGACAGTTGAGTGGGTGGCCATATATCTTCCCTTTGTTGGGGAAATGTCTCAAGGATGCCATCACGCAGAAGTGGTCCCCGGGTCTCCTTTAAGTTTTCTCCTATTTCCACTTAAATTGAAGTTTGTTCAGAAAGCCAAGCTGAGCAACTCCAGAAATATTGTCATAGCCCTATTTTGACCTTGGCAAGTATAGTTCTCACTGCTTTTAGCCTGATATTCTGGTGAAGCCTGTACATCTAAGGCCCCTCAGAATGTTGCTGACTGACTCTTCCAGCAAGTCGCACCTGAATCTTCACTCCCTTTAGTTACTGCACAGTTATTTCCAGTCATAATATGGAAGCTTTTTAACCTGTTATGGTCTTGTATATCCTCAGTTCTTTCCATAGATCCAGTACCAGGGAAGCATATAAAAACAAATGGGCACACTTTTATTTGGGCTACATTTGAAGGTTTAGATTCCCTTTTCACTCCTTTGCCAGCTATTTTATGTTTCCTCTCCCAAATCGTCAACCCATGTCTCTGTTGTTCATCTTTTAAGGTTAACCTGCTGCCATTCCTAACTTCCACCAAGGAGTCAGTAGTCATTACTTATTTAGAGGCCTGCAGAATGTTTCTCAACAATGCATCCTACTTTATAGGCCACCATTCAATGACTGTGTTCATCCACGGGATTTGTACTTCATGTTTGAAAAGCTAATTTACCTCCTTTTGAATCTGCAGCTAAACCAGATTCAAAGTTTTGGAAGTCTCTGTTTCTAGTAGCCATTTCTCTTCTGCTAGAGGAGTTTGTGTTGCATGAGTTGTATGTAAACCACAAAGGTAACCACTGCAACAAACTTGAATATTGCCTGCATATTTCTTAACTATTCTAACAGAGTTGAATATTTTTTTACTGTACACAAGCAACTAATATTCTGTGTAGAACCAAGCTAAATTTATAAGGAAGGATTCCCAGTCATTTGCTTTCCCCTCTTCCAAAAATTGGGCTGTTATACCTCTCAACCGTACAGATTTTTGCCTGATATTTTTGGTCTGTTTTTGATAAAATCATGGGTTTCTGGGAAATTAGTGGCAAATCCATTAAAGACTGAAGTTAGGAAAATAGTGGGCATTTGAGTTTCAGACTTTATACTCTTCAGAAAATGCATGCTAATGTACAACCTGTTCTGTCAACTTTCTAAGTTTGTAAGAGCAATACTTAAAAATTGTCCCTATTTTGGGGCCTTTGCCCCATTTTTATTTATGGTTTTGTCCAGATTTTTTGCTCTAACAAGTTGAGTTGAGAGGTATCGCTATGAAATGCCAGAATTTACTTTTATCTAGGTGGCTTTTGGACTGCATATATTTTTGCTATGAAAGATGCATCAAAACGCTGTCTGTTACACCAGGTGCACATTGAAGCAGAGCAGTGGCTACCTGTGAGGCCTTTTTCAAAAATAGAATATTAAATAATATATGTGTAGATACAGCTACAAATTGTAAGAATACTTTAACAAGACAGGTAAGCTAGATGTTATCTCTAGGTCTTAGTCTTCCTTCAGAGCCACAGTCACCTAAAGTATGAACTACCTAAGAGAATGAGTTTGGAATTCTGTCCAGTTTACCGGATAAAGTGGATGGGTCTTCTCATCCTATATACAAAAGTTATGTACTTATTATAGCAACAGATCTGTACAAGGTTTATCCTCATACCACCATTCTTCTGGGATTGGATAGATATGGTCTTGATGCTATTTTAGCTTCATTGGTGTTTTTTTCTCTGTGTTTAGATTTGTTGTTGTGCTTCACTTTCAGATGGCACACTTGAGATCTGGAGAGAATGTTGGAGTGCAGTGCGTTATGGGAAAGAGAAAAGACTAGTAGCCTGGAAAAGTTTCAGGTGATGACATGATTGGAGGCTTTCATTTTAGAGCTCATCATTCACCTCTTTCAGTATGGAAAGTACATAATGCTCATATATTTTTGCCTTGGTGAAATCTAAATTGGGCAAAATATTTTCCCAGTGGTTAGCCAGGTGCATTGAGTTTTGTCAAAAAAATATGGAAATTCTCTGCCTGCAACTGCCAGAGCTTGTTCCATAGATGACATTTGTGCAACTACAGCTTGTTCATCCCTGAACTTTTCCATGAGACACTACAAGCTGGATATCGTGTCTATGTTCAGATCTTGTTCAGGGCTACTTTTAGTAATGCACCCATGATAGTAGCCACATCATTTGCCAGAAAAAAACAGTGTGCTGGTTGACCAGTTAAGTCACTCTGTGCACCACTATCACGAGTGAATCTCACACTGTTGGATGTTTGCAGTCCATCCTCACCATGTGAGGCATATTGGGGGTTTGATATCTGTACATCCTAGGGCATTAACTTCAGGAGTTAAGGACAAGATATTCGAATAACAGCAAAAAAGAAAAGGCTCCCTTATTTGTTATTACCCTTCATTTGTCATGCCAGAATTAGTTTTCTCTGCTGTTAGTGATTGCAGCTCAGTTCTGACTCTGTGTTGTAGGCAAGATCTAGTGATAAAGCAAGAAAACTGAAAATTGCACCCCTTCCTATACTCTGTCTTGACAGTCTGGTAGCTGAGGTGTTTAGGCCTCACGCAGATATTCTTTCTTCTCAAATAAAGGTCCTATGAACACAAAACCTACTAGAACATTTTATTTGTAATGGTGAACAAGATATACCTTTTGGTGAATGGACAATATTTAGTTCCTTTTTAGGTTCTCCCCCCAAGAATGCTTGGTTACCTTCATTATTTGCTTGCTTTAATGCTGACTTGCCTTTTTATTAAGCTACATTGTCCTTGGGTTGGTTGTGTTGTTCTTTTCAGCTGTCTTCCTTTGGCTTTTTAGCCAACAGTAAAATCTCCTTAGATGTTTTTTTTCCACGTTATTCCTGCCTAACAATCATAGGATATGTATTTTGGGAAGGAATAAATAAGCATCCTTTTTGCCTGCCATCCCATTTTGCTTCTTTTATTTATTTAAGTAATTTGTGTTTAGAAGGTGGCACAGTTGTCCAAAAGTTCGAGTGATAGTTTCTACTTGGTCTTTCCTTCACACGAGAGATTGTTTTGGAAATTGTTTTACTTCAAAGACTCCAGCTTCCTTCCTGTTATCCTCATTTTCTACCTGATTAATCCCTGAAGGAAGTTTTTCTTACATTTCTTGGACTAAAGAATTTAGGACATTTGATCAATTGTTTCTTTTTCTCATAGTAAACTCAATACCAGCATGGGCAAGCAACACATTTTTTTGAACTAACATCCAAGTTGCTTTTGTTGCATATTTGTGAGTAAACTCTTCAGGAATACATAACTCATTTTACCATAGGTGTAGCAGCTTTTTCAACTTTCCTTTATCTGCCTTTGTGAAATAGTGATTTAGTCCAAAGTGCATATCTTTACTAGACAAGCTAGAAGTGGTTGTGCCACAGGTCATCCTGAGGATGTTACCTGAGGATGTTAGGCTGCCCCCTGCCCCTTCCCCCATTTGACCTTTCGGATTTATAGATTGACATTCTACCTGATGATGTAGGCTTGTAGTGAATGTGTTAGTGGACGAGACTTTGTAGTACATTTGTGTCAAGTGTTTACCATTGAGTAGTTGACTGCATCCATTTGTCTTCACTGTGATTCTTTTAGTTTGTTGTTTGTGTCTTAGTTCTAATGCAGTGTTGTGAAATGGTTGTAGTGTGACTTACGGATATTTAGCAAGATGGACTTTTATCAAACTCAAGCCTGTTGAACATTTGACTGCTGTGTATTGTTACAAAGTAAGGGCTGTATAGATGCTTTACTATATTTTTGCTGTCTCTGTGAAGTACTTGCAGTAAGGTAGATTGCTTTGGTCTAGTATGATCACCAGGTATGCAGGCAGACTATTTCCGAGAGAGTTAATTTCTATAGTTACTGTACCATTTTTGCTGGAGAAATTGACAAGTTGCTCTAAATTAAACAGCATATTGCTGTTTGCTGGATGAGGGGAGGACACCTAAGTGTAATCTCTTACACTGGGTATAAAAAGTTTACACCCCCCCTGTTAAACTGCCAGGTTTTTGTGATATAGAAAAATTAAACCACGTCATTTCAAAACTTTTCCCACCTTTAATGTGACCTGTAACCTGTACAATTCAGTTGAAAAACAAATCTGTTGGGGAAAAATATAAAAAAACAACAAAAGAAAAGTACAATACTCTGGTTGTATAAGTGTGCACACCCTTAAACTAATACTTTGTTGAAGCACCTTTTAATTTAGTTACAGCATTCAGTCTTCTTGGGTAGGAGTCTATCAGCATGGCATGTCTTGACTTGGCAATATTTTCCCACTCTTCCTGGCAAAAGTGATCCAAATCCGTCAGATTGCAAGGACATCTCTTGTGCACAGCCCTCTTCAGGTCATCCCACAGATTTTCTATTAGATTTAGGTCTGGGCTGCGGCTGGGCCATTCCAAAACTTTAATTTTCTTCTAGTGAAGCCATGTTTTTGTTGATTTGGATGTATGCTTGGGGTCATTGTCATGCTGAAAGATGAATACTCCTCTTCATCTTCAGTTTTCTAGCAGACGCCTGAAGGTTTTGGGCCAAAAGTGACTGATATTTGGAACTGCTCATAATTCCCTCCACCTTGACTAAAGCCTCAGTTCCAGCTGAAGAAAAGCAACCCCAAAGTATGATACTGCCACCACCATGCTTCACCTTGGGGTTGGTGTTCTTTTGGTGACGCAAAGTGTTTCTGCACCAAACGTTCCTTTTGGAATTGTGGTCAAAAAGTTCAACCTTGGTCTCATCAGACCATAACACATTTTCCCACATACTTTTGGGAGACCTGCTGTATTGTTTTGCAAATTTTAGCCAGGCCTGGATGTTTTTCTGTGTAAGAAAAGGCTTCCGTTTTGCAACCCTACCCCATAGTCCAGACATATGGAGAATATGGGGGATTGTTGTCACATGTAGTACGCAGCCAGTACTTGCCAGAAATTCCTGCAGCTCCTTCAGTGCTACTGTAGGTCTCTTGGCAGCCTCCCTGACCAGTTTTTGTCTTTTCTTTTCATCACTTTTGGAGGTACGTCCAGTTCTTTGCAACATCATTGTTGTCCCATATTTTCTCCACTTTTTGATTATTGTCTTCACTGTGTTCCATGGTATATCCAATGCTGTGGAAAAAGTTTTTATACCCTTCTCCTGAATGATGCCTTTCAACAATGAGATCCTTTTGATGCTTTATAAGCTCTCTGTGAACCATTGCTTTTGCTGTAGCAGGCAACTCAGTAAATGTCAGAAAAATCCTATTAGGACAGCTGAACTTTATTTGGGGTTAATCAGAGTCTCTTTAATTGATGGCAAGTGTGTACCCAAGAAGACTGAATGTTGTAATTAAATCAAAAGGTGCTTCAACAAGTATTAGTTTAGGGGTGTGCACACTTATGTAACCAGCGTACTGTATATTTTTTTATTTTTTATATTTTTCCCCCTAACAGATTTGTTTGTTTTTCAATTGAATTGTACAGGTTATAGGTCACATTAAAGGTGGGAAAGTTTTGAAATGATTTATTGTGGTCTCATTTTTTATATCACAAAAACCTGGCATTTTAACAGGGGTGTGTAGGCTTTTTATATCCACTGTACACGGATTGAAAATTTGTTTCTTTTCCATGTTTTAATTTTTGATGATAAAGTATCCTTGGGTTAAATTTTGATCTTCTTTGCAGTCAGCAAGTGGCAGCACTACTGACTTGTCGGGTGGCAAAATTTGTTTCTTGGCTTAAAATTAAAAGTGCCAAGGACCAAAACCAGTTAGTAACAGTTTATAGTGAAGACCTGGATGGATTCAGTCATGTAGAAAGTACCTCATACAGCTATGGTTTCTGCAGTTAGATGGTAAAAGATCTAATATTTTCCTTCTGCAGGTAATAACAAAGACAAAAAAAAAGAAACTGAAGCCAGATGGAGAACCATCCATATTCAAGTGGAAAGCTGCTGATAGTATAGATGGGAAACACATTAAGCAAACCAAGGTACTTCATGAGTTAGTGTAACAGTATTTCCCATTGCATATCTACTGTAAAGTGATTTCAGTCTAATTATTGTCACCATTAAAACAAAACTAAGCAGCTCCTTGGCATTTTTTAGCAATCACTTTCAGATCACATGCAAGTTTTTCAGTACTGCAGTGTTTGTCCTGTGGCACATCTTAACCAGAGTATTGTCAGCGTATCATGTCATGTGAAGTTTGTTTGTTTGTTTAATTTTGTGTATGTTTTATTCTCTGGTCATAAAATAGTCATCTCAGTGTACTTTGCATTTTTAAGTTACAGATAAAATTTATTTAGAGATCTTGAGCTGGCACATCCAAAGGGATTGGGCCTTGATATTCTGTCCTTTTTGCCTGATTTAAGAAGTGTGCCTGACACAAGATTATGATGTTCTTGCTCATTCTTTTCTGATCTTTCTCTCAGCGGTCAACACAAGGAAGTGACCACATTTGATGCAAATTGAAAAGTCTAAGCCTGAGACACACAGGCCTTTAAAGTGCTTAGATAGTTTCTGGGCCAGAACTAGTTTTGTCTTTAATGCCTCAAACCACTGCACAACGCTACCAACTGCTGTAGGTGCCAGTTGTTCAACAGCACTACTTGTTTACATCAGTCAGAACTTGTGGTCGTATTGCCTCCCAGCAGAGAAGGGGTCATGGTCTGGCCAGAAAAGAAAGTACATCTAAAGGGTCATACAGAGGATCGTCTGCCCAGATATACCTGTGATGAAGGAATCAAGCACAAGATAAGGTAGTAGCAGGCCAAGTCTGAGGCTGCCTTCTCAAAGTCTGATGTAGCAGCACATGCCCCTTTTCTGTCACAACTTTCATAGAGTCATAGGCCTCGTGGTCATTTACCTTCTACTTGTCTGGAGATAACCTGTGGTGGTGCTAAGGTATGAACCTAATTCCCTTACTAAAGAAACATTTTATGACTCTGGAGCTAGAGAATTCACTCCCCGTACTGATGTCTGCTTCTCATGTCTGTTATGGGGAAACTTCCACTTAAAAATTTGCTGTTTCTGGTCCTCTTGTGAGCTCACTGATTGTCTTGCCACAATGATCTGAGTTTGTAAATAGATTTTGACTTGGTGGACGTTGACCAAGTGCCTGCTTTAGACCATACTTAATCTGATAGGTTTTCCAGATATGGTGACTTTATCTTCTGGAAGGCCTCTCCAAAGAATCATTCAGTGTATACTGCAGTGCTGTATCTCTAAATGGAAATTATTCAGCACTTAACTTTCAACATAGTGATATGGAATCTTGATTCAGCTCACTACCAGAAACTATTCAGCAGGATGTCATTTTTCAAATGTAGACAGTGTGCTTCTGATCCATGAAAGTTATGAAAATAACTGATCACTTTTATTCCATTAATTACATCTGTCACATGTCTCACTTCCAGATTTGCCCCAATATTGCAACCATTGGAAAAGGTAGCCTTGCTTCCCAGTACAAGTTCAAATCAGCAGAAAATGCATGAAGTCAGATTTGCCTTCATTGCCATAGGTGGTGGTCTCTGGTAGTTTTTGCTGTTCATTTAAAAGTTAGGCTGACTTTGCCTTTCCTTTCTTTTGTTGAAGCTTAAGCAACATACAACTGATGCCCCATTTTGGGATGTGCCTATTAAGAATTACTATTCAGATGTCTCTGTAAATAACTTTTGAAAAGAAGTAAGAATTTTCTTTTGTGCTAGAGCTGTTTCATTTAGCAGTGTTTGAGCTTTTCACAGATAAGACAGTCCCTGTAGTCTAGTGCTGTCTGGCACACTGACATAGGCTTTACAGAAGTTTTAGAGGATTTCCTGATAGGGTGACTGTACCTGCATCAGGTAAAAATGTCACCAAGAAGTGCAATTACCCAGCAGGTGCATGCCTGACTCTCACTAAAGTAGAATAATAAACAATAGAGTTAAGAGGCAGGTCATTCTCACACCCTGAGATCCCAGGCCATATTTTCCAAAATATAAGTAGCAATTTTATTTCCTCAGCAGCAGTTCTAATTGCATTGTTTTACTCCAGCAGTAGACTCAGGCAAAGTAAGAGGGAGAATTGTCCTATTTGCAAAGTAATTTGATATCGTTACCATAACTATTATAACCTTATTTATGGTTACCACTTGTCCTGTTTGTGAGAGAAACAGTTACTGTTTAGTAACTTGAGTCCCATTGTCTGCATTACTTGTGAGCATGAAAGGAAATGTCCTGGTTTGCTGGTATTACTGTAAACATTAACATCAGCAAGCCTTTCCAGCTCTCAGTTAATACAGGAAAGATTTATTCTAGTGCATAGACCAATTCCAGTAGTGCAGTTAGCTGTTCTGATGATAAATGCTAAAACAGCTTAACAGTTTATTTATTTATTTTTTGGTCATGTAAATGTTGTTCTCCGATATTTTGCTAAATATTGGTGTACTTCTGTTGTTCATTAGGTCCGGCTTGCACAGGATCAACAGCAATTGGCTGGACTGACCACATTGATGTTGGACAGGGCTGTACTTAGAAAATCAGTATTCTATTAGCTGCTGATTTTGGGCAGCATAAAACTGAAATGCTTTTAAATTAGAAAACATCACTGTTTAAAAAAAAAAAAAAAAAAAAAGTTGAATGTTTCAAAAGTTTCTGCCTAAATGTAGCTACAGATTTGTACTTGTTACCATAACTCTCCTCTAACCTTCTTTGCTAGAAATTAGAGCCAAGGATAAAGACATGATGTAATGGTGGGGCATTTAAAGACCCAAGACAATTTTTAAATATTACTCTGATTCTCGTGAGAAATTAATAGAGCAACAAGTTTTGGAACAACATGCGAGAGATGCAATTATGCAGTCAAACTGGAAGCTAAGCTCTCTCAACCCAAGACTGGACCAGACAATCAAGAGGAGAAGGGAATTACTTGCATCACACCACCAGTCTCACATAGACCTATGAAACCAGCACCGGCAAAAAACACACATAAATACACAAAAACATACTCGGAGGCTCTAAATAAAAATCTGCAAAAGCAGCAGAGACCTCCAAAGCAGACATCCAAGCAACCTCCACCCCCAACACAAAGCATGAAACATACTTCACAAAACCAGTGTGCCACGCAATAACATACCCAACACACTAGTAATAGTTGACTCTATAGTCAGTTACTGTTAGCTGCCTGTTGGGTGCCAGGCTCCGCCACATAACACAAGCACTCGGGTCTCTCCAGTAGAAGTACAAATACGACTCTGTCATTGTCCATGTTGGTGTGAATGACCTGAGCCGTACCTCCCTGGACTACATGAAAAGAGACATGGAAGAGCTCTCTGATCACATAGCCCAGGCCAGTATGACCCTGACCCTGAGTGGCATCCTGCCCTCACCAAGAATGATACCATGGTATAAAGAAAAAAATTATAATTTTCAACAATTGGCTAAGCTTTTGCTGTCATTCAAAGGGGATCCAGTGTCTGTCAGCCTGGGATGACATGCTCGACAAGCCACGTTGCTTTGCTAGAGACGGCTTGCACCTGTCAACCTTAGGCTTTCAAATACTGGCCAAGGCTCTTGCCATCCACATAGTCCCTTTTTTAGGCAAGACTCAAAAGTCAAACCCACCACCGTAAATAGCACAAGTAACAAAAAACTGGTGGTAATGCTACTCAGTGCCAGAAGTCTAAACCTCAAAATGCATGCACTCGAGGCACTCCTCAGTATGGAGAAAATCTATATATGTGCAGTAACAGAAACCTGGTTTAAGGCTCCAGAGAGCACCCCAGCACTACCAGGCTACAACTCGTACCATACATTTCGGCCACAAAATCCGGACCGAAATACAAAAGGTGGGGGCATATCCATATTCATCAAGGATACCCACACCTCCAGGTTAGTGGCACAGCACGATGCTTCAGAGGTCATCCACCTGCAACTAACAATGGGCAGAACTGCAGTTCAAATTGTAGCTTGCTACAGATCACCCACCATGCCCCAGGACCCCCATTCCGCATTTCTGGAAACACTGGGAAACATAAAGGTCCTACCAAACACCCTGTTATTGGGTGATTTAAATTACCTAAACATTAACTGGGAGAACTACTCAAGTACTAACTCCCTTGCCCAACATTTCCTAGAATTTATAAACTCAAACATCCTGGATCAACTGGTCAACACCCCCACCAGAGGTGACAACATGTTGGACCTGGTCATCACCAACATGGGCGACCGGTGTTTCACACCAGAGGTCAACCCCTCACTGGTTAGATCTGACCATAAACTAATCAGTCTGGATATCCACATTCTGCCCCCAGCCCCGGTCAAAGAAACCACCATGAAACATACTTCACAAAACCAGTGTGCCACGCAATCACAGCCCTTAAGGCAAAATAACATACCCAACACACTAGTAATGGGTGACTCTATATTCAAGCACACTGACGTCCCACTCACTAGGCTGAACAAGGAGAAGGTTACTGTTAGTTGCCTGTCGGGTGCCAGGCTCCGCCACATAACACAAGCACTCAGGTCACTCCAAAACTTTTCAGAAGCAAACTTCACATTACTTAAGACCGAGCTGGAAAGTTTCAAATCCCCATGCTAAAAGATAACGCTGCCCAAGCTGCAAAACCCTTTACTAATGCACTCTACGGGCACCTGCAAGAATGCATGGATCATGCTATCCCAAGCAAAACCAAGACTCTTGCCTCCAAGAAAAGGAAACCAGTCTGGTGGTCCCCTGCCATAAACAAGCTATACAATAAGAGGAGAAAACTAGTACAGAAAAGAGTAAAATCCCAAGAGGGGAAGACATCCCTGATCAGTATCAGCAAGAAACTACTCATAAAATCATCCAAGGCTAGCTTTGAAAGAAAAATTGCCAAGGACTTCAAAGATAACCACAAGGCATTCTTTAGCTATGCCAAGAATCTAAGTAGCAATTCCCAGATCTGCTTGGAGTTGGTGCAGAATGGCACAAAATACACTGAACCGACCGATATTGCCAACATCCTGGCAGACAGGTTCAGTGCAAACTTCACCCCCAAAAGGGCCCTTAACCATACCAGAAGAATGTAGTGCCCCTGAAATCACAGACACTCAGGTTAAAACAGCCCTCTCCAAAGCCAAAAACACAGCATCAATGGGACCGGACCCCAGGCTGCATCCTACATGAGCTCAAAGATGAACTGACTCCTCACCTAACACACTGTTCAAACTCAGCCTCTCCACAGGCTACGTGCCCATAGAGTGGTGCACAGCAACGGTTATTCTGCTCCACAAAGGTGAAGCCACAACAGACCCCAGGAACTATCACCGTATAAGCCTGACTAGCTTGGTCTGCAAGGCTATGGAGCGCATCATCATGGATCTCATTAACAGAGACATTGGGAACCTCCAAACACTGGATGCTACCCAGTTCAGCTTTGTTAAGGGCAGATTATGCCTCCTACACCTGGTGGACTTCTTTGAGACAGTTACCAAGGCTATAGACGAGGGAAAGGTGGTCCATACAGCCTACCTAGACCTCGCAAAGGCCTTCGACACCATTCCCCATTCTGGTATTATAGACAAGCTCACCAGCCTGAACATCAACCCCTACATCATAAGATGGGTTGCCAACTGGCTCACGGATAGAACCCACATGGTAAGAGTTGCAGGAGCTAGGTCTGACTTTAAACCAGTTACAAGTGGCGTTCCCCAGGGCTCAGTCCTAGGACCCATCCTGTTTGGCATGTACTTCTCAGCGGTACAGGCAAGCATAGGAGGACTATGGCTGACCAGGTTCGCAGACGACTGCAAACTAGGGGCTGTAATTGACTCTCTGACTGACACAGGCATCCTCCAAAAGGGTCTCACTGAGACAGATACCTGGTGTCAAAACCATGGCCTCAAGCTAAATGCCAAAAAGTGCATAGTCATCCCCTTTGGAAAAAAACAAAGTACCCACAAATTACCACATAGGTGGTAGCCCCCCTAAATACGGAAGATGAAATAAGGGATCTGGGGACCCAAGTAGATAGTAATCTCTCCTTTAATAATCACATTGCCAAAGTGGTTAGAAAATCCTTCTATGTGGCCCACCTAATTGCAAAAGGGTTTGCATCCAGATCAAAAGAGGTCATTGTGCCCCTCTATCATCACTCATCAGACCCATCATAGAGTGCAACGCCCCATTTGGGATGTACCTTACAAGACACCTGCAATAGCGGGAAAGACCACAGAAATACCTCACCAAGAGATCACTGGCCTCAAACAGATGCCCTATGCAGCTCGACTGAAGAAACTCCAGCTGTACTCGGTTGCATACCGCCTACTCAGAGGTGTTCTCTGCCTGACATACAAGGCCATGTCCAACCCAGAATTGATGGACATGCTCCACCTAAAGAAAACCATATCCCCTTGAGACACAAGCTCTAGGGATCTAAACCTCACAATAACAATAAATAAGACGTGCTGAGTGGATAGATTCCTGTCCTAGAGACTTCCCATGCTCTGGAACAAGATTCCAATCTACATTAGGCAGAGCTCCTCACTACACTCTTCAAGAGAAACCTTGACGAGTGGATGGGAAACAAAGTTTAGCCCGGGGATCACTTCAGTGGCTCTGCTGGACAGAGGCACAGGGAACTAATCTAAGTGGGCAGCAAAAGCCAACACATTCCGGCTAGGCTTATAAATGCCTTTGGGCAGATAGCTTAGTACCTACCTATGAACCTATGCATTTTCTGAAAGATGAGATCTGACTGGCATTACTGACTGATCACTGATTTACCAGAAAATTAAGAATTTCAAAAGAGACTGGGTAAAAGTATGAGACAAAAGTTAGGGACAATTGAGAGGTGTCTTGGTTGCCTGCTGCTGCTGTTATACTTTGGATGCTGTCGTGTCAGCAGAGCAATTGCCAGTCATCAGGAAAGGATGTAAATATGTAGGGTAACTACATGTTTAACTTCCCTATAAATATATTTTTTTCCTACTGACTAGGATCATCTGCTGCAAGACTGCACCATTATTTCAGGAAAGTCTTGGCAGAGGCTTGTAGAGAGAATGAAAAAGATTAGGACACTGAGTATGAGACAGAAATAAAATTAGACAAAGTTTGTAAGAGAGTAGATCAGAAAGAGAGTATGACTGAGAGATAGTGAATGGGAAAGAGAAATAATGAGGTGTACATATACACACACACACACACACACACACACACGCGCGCGTGTGTGTATGTATATATATGTATATATATATATATATATATATATATATATATATATATGGGTTCCATACACTAGATCGAATTTTCACTCATTTGAAATAGTGCGTGGAATGCTCATCACTGCAGCGAAAGTGCACTTAATCGAAAGAGCACTTATGTGAAGTTCAGTACAAAGAACGGGTGTTGTATTGAATTTCCGTTACGTACTCACTGACCTTAGGGTTAAGGCATGGGTCATAGTAAGGGGATAGCCCGTAGGGCTATCCCCTTACCATGACCTGTGCCCTAACCCTAAGGTCCATGACGACTGCAGCGCAGTGAAGGACATAGCAATGTCCTCCACTATGGTGTGATAGTCACGAACCTTAGGGTTAGGGTATGGGTTAGGGTAAGGGAATAGCTTTACTAACTATCTCCTTACCCTAACCCATGCCCTAACCCTAAGGTCCATGACTATCGCACCATAGTGGAGGACATAGCTTGTTTTTATGTCCTCCACTGTGCTGCGGTGTTTTCGGTGAAGAGCACTTACGCAAAAGTTCACTTTCATTAAAGTGAACTTTCGCAGAAGTGAGGCTTCCTATTACAAGTTTGAAGTAGTGAACTTTCGTTCTTGTAATAGGAATCCATATATAGATATATATATATATATATATATATATATATATATATATATATATATATATATACATACATACATATATAACGAGACCGAAGAGTTGGAGAGAGATAAAAGTAAGAACAAGTTTTTCGTCAGCCTGGCATTTTCCAAAGAATAAGAAGTATGAAACTTCAATGTCTGGCATTACTCACTGACTGTACTCCTAAAAAAATCATAAAAATGATAAAGTCAGGCATTATTGACTGACTGTGATCCTTAGCTTTACATTTTCCAGAAAATTAGTAATTTGGTGACGGGTACAACAAAAAAGTGAAGTAAAATAAGTGAAATTCTGTAAAATCTGGTGTAGCCGAGAGCTATGATAATGCACCACAGAACATCTAGAACCCCATGGCTTAATTCATTGATTTCTCCCACAGTTATTGCACCAAGTCTTGACCACATCCACTGAGATGTTATATGTATAGCCACATGCCCGTGTCCCACTTTGAACATCTGAAAAAGACGGCAAACTTACATGGATGTGCAGATATGGCACATGTTTTGTTTCCATGTTGACATTTTAATAACAGACCTGAGTCTTATCCCACAAAGATCCAGAAGCTGAAACAGGATTAAGCGTCTCTTTATTTTGATTCCTCCCACCTGCAAAAAAGTGATGGCCCCAGACAACTTATTAGCGTGAATGAGTTCAGCAGCCTCATCTACCAATTCAGGTGCTTGGTGGTCACACTAAGTCTTCTAGTCATCTTACTGAACTGTTAAATGTGTTTCATAAGTATGATGGATGCTTACTGGCATGTCAATATTCTCTAAGGGCACAACATTTTTTTTTGTCGTTTTTGCAGTGAGTTTTTCATGTCAATATTTTTGAATATTCCTTTAAGGTTGTTTTGTTCCAAGAGGTTTTACTTGATGCTTCTGTGTTCTAGCATTGTTTGTTCAGTGCAGGGAACTGCTGGTATTGTCTAAGGTATTTGATGATAGCATTTTCACGGAGTTTCTGGAGTTGAGTTCAGTGATATTATTTTGGTTGTAGTCCTTTTGTATTAGTGTCATTTAGAGTAAATGTCACTGTCATTTGATTCAGAGTATTAATTTAAGTGAAAATTGTTTTGGAAAGTTGGAAAGAATCCCTTTCCCCTCTTTGGCCGTAGGAAGTTCTGTCTGTCATAGCATGGCTCTTGTAGCATTGCATCTATGCTCACAGTTAGTTGTGGCTCCTTGGACTAGTGGCATTTTGCATATTCATAGTTCCATTGGCAGCTGGCACAGCTGACTTAATGCATCTAATGGCGACACAGCCAACACCTAGCTTCATATGTAACGTTTATTTATTTTTTTAACATCCAACACCTAAACTCTTAACAAGTCAAAAGCCAATCCATAATATTTACAACAACATTAATATTTTAATTATTTTAAGCTCAGATTCGCAGTTCATGTATAGTTTTATTGGATTTTTATCTTTTTCTTGGTGCCTAAAAAAGGCAGTCTTCCACCCCCCGCTTAAAAGAAAAAATAAGCAGTAGGATTACAAAATGCAAAAACATAACTGTTTACTACACAGAATTTATAATGAATGCTGATTTATAGTGGGTTGAGATATCAAGTTTAGAATAATGGGTTGTGGCTTAATTTTATATATCTGCTAATCTAACTGTGTAAATGGATACCATGTTTGGACAATCCTTTCAGGATGGTTTTGCTAATACATATGACAGGGTGGCAGATATCTCAACACCTAAGTCTAAGATGACAAATAAGATCTTGGTGGGTAGTATTCAGAACAGTTTTCCAAGTATCAGCTAAACACGAGACATCCTTGATGTTTGGTTAAAAGATGAGTTACAGGTTTTAAACTGACTACTTTCTGGTTCTGTTGTGCAGTGGAGGATTGAAGCAATGAGGGAGGGAAAGGAATGAAGGGGTATGGCTTGATTGCCTTACCTGGGGGATTGAGGGGCAGGTGCTTAGTGAGCATACTAGCGGATGTGATTTTTCTGGTACAGAGTGGGGAAGTAACCACCTGGTGCTTGAGGAGGAGGGGGGAAAGGCTTGCTTGCTAGCACCTTCTTCTAGACGTGAGGGGTGACCAGCACCGTCAGCTCATAGCATGCCTTTTTTCCTTATGAACTGAGTGTGCACAGGGAACATGGGGCCATCAAGGTAAAATTTCAAACTACCACAATGACTGCCTTAATGAAGGCCTTCCTAGTTAAACCCTGTCCCAAGTGTTGGGGAACAAATGGGACAATTGACCAGTAGAGAGCTAATGACTGGCAGGTAGTGGGAGCAAAAACCTGCAAAGTAAATAAATAATAAATTGAAGTTAGGACTTTTCGTGCATTTGGTAGTCACATGCATGCATACGTTTCTATTTACTACTTAAGGGTTAAGAAATCATTTGCAGGACATAGAAATGTTCATGATACTTCATCTTTGTAAAAGCCCCAAGGAAGATAGCTTGTTCACCTTCCAACCCATTTATGGGTAATGTAAAGCCATGTTTGCTCACATCTGTGAATGAGCAACACTTGAAATTCATTTAGAGTCCCATCAAGATATAGCACACCATTCATATGTTAGACAGCAAGCCTTAAGTTAAAGCTGTTGAGAAAGAGAAGGGGCAGACTTGGATATAGTAATTAATATTTTTAACTTGCACCTCTTGATTTTGTTGCTCCTTCTAAGTTTGTATTTTTAAGGAAGTTATCTCTGAATATTTCTCATTGTCTTAACAGCTAGTATTCAGAGCCATGCTTGCCTCCCCTAGCATAGAAGATGATCCTCTTTCAGTATCATCTTCAGGTTATCAAGGCAGTATTGTGATGTAGCTTGTTATAAATGTTAGTCCAAGTTAAAAAGTTAAGCATATGATTTAAATTCATGTTTGCTTCTTTTTAGAACACTTCATTATTTGTTTTTGACTCATTTTTGCTACATTTGCTTTTGTTAGTTGTGTGTTTCCATTTCTGTCTTCTTTTTGTGTGGGGGGGATCTTCTTGTTAAAGCTTTCTTTGCAGCTATTAAGTCATTGGCTCTGATCTTGAGTGATGTAACAGAAACATTTGTGAGACAGATCTTTTCTGTTTTTCATCTGATCATAGCATGACCAAAAACTGTTCTTGCTTCAAAAAAGAAAGGTTGGTGAGCCTTACCATTCCAGAATTTGTGCAATTAAGTGTCTTTTGTACCTTCATTACAATACTAGCAGAGTAGTAAGGTTGGGGTGCAGCCTATCCAGCCTATATTAACATTAGCAATATCTCTGAAGACATTGAGGGGTGAGTTGTATATATCTTGAAGCACTTGTGGCTAGAGTGGGATTTTGCAGTGATAGCCTTAATATATTTTCTGCAAATAGGATTCTCTGCATCTCCTCTAAATGCTTAAACATTTGCTAGGGATTGAATCATTGCACAGGTTGGAACAACTTCTTGACTGGAAGGTGTCTCTCTTTGACATTTTTTACTTAACTAATTTATATTAATTTTCAGATAATTAAGAAAATACTTATGAAATTACATCAGCACCACTAGATTCACATAGCTTTTCCCTTCCATTGTAAAGGAAGTAAGGGGTGAGTTGTTATTACTGATTTATGCAGGCTAGCCATGGAAGTATGGTCACTAGCCTAGGAGGTGGGTATGACTCTGCTCTTCTATTCCTTCTCAAGCCATCATGTTGCCAATTTACCTGAGGAGCACAGAAACCGTTTCTCAAAAATGGATGTATGGGCATTTTTTTTTGGGTATTGTCCACAGGAGGGGTGTGCTACAAAATGATCTTCGTGCTTCTCCCTAAGAAAAGAAAACTACCACCAAAATTTTGAACAGGGGGGATTCTTTTTCCAGGGATCTGGACAACAGATGTCTTCACCTTTAGGTTGGCTGGCCTGTTTCTGCACACCTTTCCTCCAGTCCCTATTCTCTTTGAGGTAATACAGAAGATGGTGGAGGACAAGCCAAAAATGCTACTGAGAGCTCCCTTTGGCCATGCATTAGAATCTCTTAAGAGAGCCATCTCCACCATTAAGAACAGGAGGACAGACCAGTTATTTGAGTCCTCTGGGAAGTATGGAAGACTTGTTTGTAGGTAAAAATATTTTAAAATAGGTAGCTCATTGCATCTTCTTCAGCTGTTCATTTCATGGTAACACTGTTTCAGAACAAGCAAGTTCACATTCTGCTACAGCCATTGTAGCCACCACTGCCTAGCTAAGAGGAGTCAACACTCAGTCCATTTTGTAAGCAGCTACCCAGTCATCAGTTGCACCTCTTTGAAACATTACATCCTGGATATATCCTTCAGAGCAAGTGGGGCATTTGCCACAGCCATTTTGCAGGCCCTTTTGCAACTCGCTTCTCAGATCCAATCTGTGTAGGTTCTAAACTTTGAGAATCTTCACAAGAAGTTATCACTACAGCAGCAATGGACAACACTGTGAACATAGTACAGTTATGTTAGGAACTTACCATAATTTAGATGTTCAAGTATGTCCACTATTGCAGTAATATTTCCCTGGGTTCATATTATATGATCAAATGCTAGAAATAGCGAACGATCTATTATCGAACCTAAATGCACAAAACCACAAAATGTCGAAGGAACAGATTAGCAAATTTTTTCCCAGGGAAAAAATTCACTGATCCAAAAAAAAAAAAAAAAAAAGAATATACAGGCAACATAAACGGGGGGGGGGGGTTTTACACTCCACCCCCCCCCCACCTTAACTATACCAACTTTGAGATCGCACCACAGTGAAAAAAACAGCAAAGTCCGGAGAACGGCCCAGCAAATTTTTTCCTCTCTGAAATAAATTCACTGATCCTTTCCTTCGATATTCTGTGGTTTCATGCATTTGTGCTTGACAAATGAGCGTTCACTTCTAGCGTTCAATCACGTAATAGGAACCCTAGTTCCCTCCCTTCATCCATCTTTTCCTGGGTCTCTTTTGGGTTGGTATGGGAACACACTCGTTCTTTCTCCTTGTCTTTGCCATCTTTTACTTTTATAGGTTGACCTGGTTTCTGGAGAGGCAACTTGTAGGTTTCTTCTGGTTAAGTAGTCTGCTCAGGAACCCACTCTGTACAGGAACATTTTTGTGTCATGGTCTCAGACCTCAACACAAGGAAGAACCAAGGTAAGAAAGAACTAAAGATAACATGGTCAGATAGCTCTGTTATGTCATTAACATACAGATTCCCAGCTTGGAAGGTATTTGACTGACCAGGAGTGAGAAGGACGTAAAGCTCTGGAGATCAAGCTAGATGTCAGACCTTCTGCAGCAGAAGTACCAAGAAGTTTTCATTACTGCAACAGTGGACATATTTGAGCATCTGCAGTTATGTTAAGTTTCTAACCAAACTATACTATTATTGGATTTAAAGATAACTACTTACAGTTGCTCTAATATGCAACTTGTGATGAAAATTTGAACCTGGTGTAGCTGTTCTAGAGAAGTCGTATTTTTTGCACTTCTACCATTGTACCATTTCAGCTTTACTTGCTTTTTCTAGAAGTTTTGATGCTTATTTTGTACTCTCTAGAACTTGCACTTTGATTTTGGAAGCTTGAATCAAAGCCTTACATCCACAGGTGGAAAGTTTGTTATCCAGCAATGCTGAATGAATGTCCATGTGGTCTAATGGTTCACTTTTCTTCAGTATATTTTTTACAGTCGGTGTTATGTTTTCAACTTACTCATTTGATTGTAGATATTTTGGGTTCAGAGAATATTTTGAAACTCTCATGCTTTGGAAAAACGTTTAAATTCTTAGCATACAAATTGTGAACAGTTATCTGGCAACTTCTGGTGTAGCATGCTTTGCCATGTCTTGCAAGCACAGACTTGAGGATATTTATCAACTTACAACTGTATATCAGTCCTTGTATGCTTCAGGACAAAAGGTGCCTTCTGCAATCGCTTCCAGCAGTAGTTGTAAATAAAGTATAAATCTGAGTTTTGGCTCACAGAAGATAATAAAATGATATTTGAGCAACACTGTGCTTGGTAAATGTGTTGTAAGGTGAAGAGAAAGTGAAAAAAAAGTAGTGGGATTCAGGATTCCAAAAGTTCTGATGGAAGTGTTAGCCAACTGCATGGTGAATTGAGGGGTGGAAGCAGCAGGTTATGAACACAGTTGTTATGTATCTGGTTTTATTGAGGCTATAAAGCTTTCATTACAGATGGCCCTGGCTGAAATTCAGAAGGTCAGTAGTGCAGTGGAGGAGTTTAATTGCCATAAGTGTCTACTGGGGGTAATAATGTTGATTAGGTACTGTTACCATGTAGGTAGCATATTGACCCTACAGTAGAAGAATAATGTAAGAATTGATTCTTTGGTTTGCAAGTAGTCACTAATTGGGCCAGAAGATAGGGCTTGGTGAAAGAATTTCCATATGATTGGAATCCCATAAAAATAAAAAGGGATGGATTATGTTGCATTTATGAAGGGCAAGTTGGCAGTCCATACTTGGTGGCAAGTTTTTTGAATAGAGATGCACATTAAGTTTGTTTCCAGAGATGGCTTCTGGTCCATCCCAACATTTCTTAGTGCAATTTGAGTACTGTTATTTAAAGGAATACATTTTGCCTTTGCTTTGTAGGCCAAGCAAAGTAAGAGGGAAGTGAGTCTTTACTGAAAAATATTTTTTGCTGAGATGTGTAGGCAGAATGCCAAATTTCAAGAGATTATGCATTAATTTGTGATTATGAAACCGTTTAAGATGTCTTAATTGGCTGTTTTCAATATTTTTCCCATAGGTGAAAATTTTTGTTTATGCGTGTGAAGCCTTGAATTATATGTGAATTTGAACTTAAAATGACAGTAGTGGTTTCATACAAGAGGTTGGAAAGAGACTGTAGTTTTTCTGCTGCAGGACATTGGAAGTGTTGGGCAGGATGAGTATTGGACAGACAACCCACTGCAACATTCAGGTGTGCCAGATCAGTTTTTATCCTTGTAATATACTGTTAATGCAGAAGGCCAGTACAGCAATGGAAATTGTCCCCCAGAGACAGTGGAAAATTGATGAATTTCTAATTTTATGACTATAATTTGGCTACATGCACTAAATGTGCCTCATTTTATGTAGGCAAAAGTAACAGGAGATTAAAAGATCGTATAATAGAGCACAAGTCCGAATTAGAAGAAATGTTCAGACTAATGCATTAGCCAAACATATAGCTTGAGTGTACCAATGATCATAATTTTAAATTCAGGGTCATTAAGACAGTTAATAAGAATGTGAGGGGGTGATATTAATAATTTGTTAGAGAATGTTGAATACTCTTGCATAATAAGGTTACAAGCGGATGATCACCCTGGCATAAACAATGCAGTGAGTTTAAAACCAGTTTTGGTTAAAAGAGAACATAATTTGCATTGCATTTTCAAAAAATATAATCGGTTTTCTCATTTGTACAGCTTTTCATAAACACTGATTTTTTATATGTATTGATTTTATTGGCTGGCTGTGTCACGTTTTTCCTGTTTTTACTATTTAATTGACATGATTAACTTCTTTGGTAATAGCACTGAGGAAGGGGAAACCCGAAAGCTTTGCTTCATTTATTGTTTTATAGTTTTATATTAAAGTGTTGAACGTACATGTGTAGACAGAATGCCAAATTTCAAAAGATTATGCATGAATTTGTGATTATGAAAAAGTTTAAGATATCTTAATTGGCTGTTTTCAGTATTTTTCCCATAATTGAAAATTTATGTTTATGCATGTGAAGTCTTGAAATTACATGTGAATTTGAACTTAAAATGACAGTAGTGGTTTCATGCAAGAGGTTGGGAAGAGACTGTAGTTTTTCTGCTGCAGGACATTGGACGTGTTGGGCAGGATGAGTATTGGACAGACAACCCACTGCAACATTCAGCTGTGCCAGATCAGTTTTTATCATTGTAAAATACCATTTATGCAGGAAGACAGTACAGCAATGGAAATTGTCCCCCAGAGACAGTGGAAAACTGATGAATTTCTAGTTTTATGACTGTAATTTTTGTTTTGTGATCTTGTTTGCGGTTGCTAGGTTGCATGTGATCTTAGAATGGTTGCATAGTGAAGGTCTGATAGTTTAATTCAGATTAGTAATTATTTAAATGAACTGCATGTAATGCAAGAGTAAGTGTTTTATTCATACTGATCATTACTGCACTAGCCTTGGCTGTATGGGTTATATCCTGCCAAGGATATAACAGCAGTCCAGGTTCCAAAGCTTCGGGGTACCTTACAAGTGCCCAAACTGTCAAGCAGCTTGAGGTGAGCTGTCTAAAAGACAAGTTTGGAAGTGAAGCCCTTCAGATCTTTACTGCCACTGAAGAATACTCTCCTGTGAGGCTTTTGAGGCTCGACGATCAGCTTATGCTTTCCTTTGCTGGGCAGATAAGTTCCCTTTGGGGTAAAAAAAGACTTCCATTTTCTTATATTTACTGATGTGTTATTAGTTTTCTCTTCAGGAAAGTTATTTTAAAGCTAGGAATTTTGTGTTTTAACAGACTGTCTCAAGACTGTAACATACTTTTCAAGGGAACACTCTCTTTGTCAGTTTTAAAGTAATATAAACTAACTGATAACATATTTGCTGTGGATAAATTGTTTAATTTTTCATTGTGGGTCTGCCATAGTGTTTGAAAATGCTTGTTTTTTTCTGTCAAAAAAGTAACTTCTGTGGACTGGTAGTTTTACTAGCATTTGCTGCTTGTCTTCCATGGGAAAGAGGCACCATTTTTGGCTTAACTATGAAACAGATTGTCGGTCTCATGGTTGGTCCTACTTCAGCCACAAAAAAAGAAAAGTTAAGCAAACAGCCTTTGCCACCACAGCAGGCTAGCAGTTTGCCTCAGCCACAGGTGGATGACTGTGCTGTGGCCACTTGTACCTCAGACCACTCATTTTTTACCCTGAATCCCTTTGGTATAGCACCTACAGCCACTATGGACTGGGGATTAGCCACATCCTCTGCAGCTGATGGAGTCCCCTCAGTGAGGAAGGGAGAGCCACTCTTTTCAGTCCTGGGAGAGGGAACAGGGCAGGTTTCCCTGTTATGTTAGAATGCTGTGCCCATTCCTGGGGAAACAGCTGCTGCCATTAGTAACATGGTTAGCCCCAATTTTTCTGTCAAAAAGAAACAGAAAACCAAACGTATAGCTATGTCTTCAAATTTCTTTGGAATTTCTTTGGAATAGGAGTAGATCTGATTATGTCCTTTTCATTCTTCCTCAGCAGTGGGTTTGGATCTGATCATCTGATCCAACTCGTCCGCATACAGTAGACTTCAGATCCAGCTCCTCCCTCTACCCATAATGCTCTATTCCATCACCAACACCTCCGATCTCATTTGCTTTCATCGTGGTGAGATGCAGGTTCCATTCTCAAGTTGTAAGTGATTGTTTTTTCAGCCAAACATTTTTGGATAGTCCTATTTCCTTTTTCTCTTCCTACTATACCTTTTTACTTCCTTTTTCCTCCCTCTTAGCATTCGCTGGGTGTCAAGAGTTATTGTTTATCTTTTACTCTTTTATCGGTAGTATCTGTTAAATACCATTGTTGGTATATTTTCCTTGCCTTTTTAGGTAGTTATAACCATAACTGCTATAACTTATCGTATTTCTTTGGGCTTACTCTGGTCTTTATATATATATAAAAAAAATTGCTTTGGCTTATAGTTTTGTCCAGTGGATTTGATTGTTTTTTTTTCTGTAGTCGGCTGTGTCTGAGAAACCAACAGTGTTCAAGAAGTACACTTCTTGTGGGCATAAGGTCCCTAATTCGGATGCCCACAAGAAGTGCATTTTATTGTTTAGGACCTGACCACCTCAAAGCAGCCTGTCCGATGTCCTCTGCCTTTAATCCCAGAGCATTAGCCATCAGGTGCAATAAATTAATACTTAGAGCTCTTTTGCCTGCTTCTTCTTGGGCTCAAGCCTCCAAAAAAACAGCAAAATCTGTTTCTTCAGAAACCAAAAAGAGGTGTCCACTGAAGTCTCCTCAAGCTTTGTCAGAGCTGTTGGAGAAGATCTAAAATATCTCTGATTCGACTGCTTCACATCCTAAGCCAGGAAGCCTTCCTTTGGATCCTAAACACTTGTCAGATCCTACACTTTCAGCTCCGGTAGTGATTTCTCCATTTCCTTTTACCTCCTCATCAAATCCTAAGACCCGAGTTCTAGCTCTGCCTGCAGGAGCCGAACTCCAGAGTATACCATTAAGCCGGTATCTCCTCCTTTGCCATGCCAAATTTTCCTGAAGAAACACTCCAGACCCTCAACCACAGCATCTTCCAGGTCTTCTAGGAGTTTGTCAGAGGCAGATATGGATAAGATGATGCAGAAATTTCACATGGCTCAGATCCAGATGGGGGTTCTGCCAGCTCCATTCCCTCCTAGATCTGTGAGTGCACCTGCTAAGGCCATTCTCTCTCCTTCTATCTGACCAGTGGTTTCTGAGTCCCAGGATAGGAGTTCCTGAGAGGTTTGGCGTTGGATCTAAAGAAAGTACTTTCCTTGACTCAGATGGTGTCCCTGACTGATTCTGCTCCAGTAACCTCAGATCAGAGCGGGTCTCAGATCTGAGAGGTCAGTGCCAGGGCTGAGTGGTTCGGTTTGGCTACAATTTTGTCAGATTCATCCCTTCCTCTCAGAGCCTCTGCCCTGGACAGCTCAGATCCAATTCTCGCTTTGGTGCTCGGATCTGGGGGCAGCCCCGACCTACCTTCGGAGACTTCAGCTCCAAGGGGGGGGGGTTCCCCTGGTCCTTTAGCCTTCAGGGTGGTGGAAAGGGCTTTCTCTCTTCACAAGGAACCTTCTCCCATCTTTGACTCCGAGCTCTGAGCCCATCAGACGTATTCCACAGGGACAGCCAGTTCTAGGAAGTAATTCCCCCACCTCATCTGATACCTATCCTGAACATCCCACGGAGGAGGTTCCTTGGAAGAGGTTGTGTAAAAGGAGAGACACACTCACCTATGGAGTCTGTCACAGAAGGCACTGGTTTTGATGGGGTGGAGAGTGATCCTCCGGATTGCCACCTGATGACATCTCCTTTGGAGATATCCTCTAGATCATCTAACAGAAGGGTGGCTGGTCTTCCCACTCTCCTTCTGAAGAATCAGTGTTTCTGGAGGCTTTCTGTTCTGGACCATCTACATCTTGGGTGACCCCCCCCTCCCCCCCCAGCAGCAGATGAACTGATTGGCTTGGTTTCCTGATGGGCTTGGAAGGAAGCGGACACTGTTGAACCTATTCCCAAGCGCCAGGACAAATTTTTGTCCCCTTCTGTTGATAGACCCCACTAGAGCAAGGGAGTCCTAGGGGATGATGTGGTGGTTTCTGCCACCAAGAAGGAGCAAGCTGAACAGAGCTCTTCTGTCCATCCACCGAATAGGGAGTCCAGAGCGATGGACAGATTTAGAAAGCGTGTGTTCGCCTCAGCTACTTTTGCGCTGAGGTCTCAAAACTACTTGGCACATTTCACTCGACTACAGAAAGATTTGACTAAGGAGTTATCAAATACTCTCTCACAGTCCATGTCTGCTGAAGATTTCAAAATACTTCCTATCATCTGAACACTCTTGTGTCCTTTTTAATTGCATCAATGAGGCTGATCTCCCATGCAGAGGAATGTACCTCTCAAGCAGCCAGTTCAGGTATAACCATAACGAGACATGCCTGGATATGGCTATGCAAGTTTTGTGGAGCCCTTCAAGACGTCCTTTGTCAGTGCCACCTTTGGCACTTCCTTGTTCGGGCCATCAGTTAAGAACATGCTTACCCGCAGCGAACAAGAGGGAAAGACTGTCTGCCATAGGAATCAAGATTTCTACCCTGAAGAGACCTTCTGTAGAAACCAATGAGGTGGTGAGATGATGTGGTTCTAAAAGTCACAAGGACCTTTCGTGCGGGGATAATTCCTTCAGGGGCAGAGGAGGAAATGTTAATGGTAGACGTCACCCTAGAGGCAGAGGGGGCCGGCAGAACCAGGGCTTTAGAGATTCCTTTTTTGATAGGCCTTATCAGCGTTCCTGAAGTACTGCCCAACTGTCCAACTCTGGAAGCAGATGGGGGTAATTTCTCTTTACACCCAGATGCCTCGACAGGTATCACAAAAGATTCATGGGTGCTAAAAATCCTATCCAGAGGTTACTACATACCATTTTCCCTGCCCCCAACTCAAAAGAAGAAACTTCCTGACATTCCACCCAGTCATAGGAAGTATGCAGCACAAGAAATACAAAAGCTACGGAAAAGAGTCATCCAAGAGGTCCCACCCAACCAGATAGGATTCAGAATTTACTCACGCTTCTTTTTAGTGTCAAAGAAAACAGGGGAGCCAAGACCCATTTTGGGTCTAAGCAGGTTGAACCAGTATGTAAAGAAGATGAAGTACCATGGTCACAGCTCCGTCCATCCTGCCTCTTTTGCACAAGGACGACTGGATGTGCTCCATAGATCTCCAGGATGCGTACTATCACATAAAATAGACAGGTGATCCAGAAGACATCTACACTTTTGGCTGGGAGGCAATCCTTACCAATTCAGAGCACTGCCCTTTGGACTCACTACAGCCCCCAGGGCATTTACCAAATACATGGCTATAGTGGCAGCTCACTTGAGACTCTAGGGATTCCAGGTGTTTCCATTTCTCGATGATTGGCTCTTCAACACCCCATTCAAGCTTCAACGTTTACAAGCCAGGGACTACTTGCTCCAGGTTTCCAACTCTTTAGGGATGTCAATAAACTATTCCAAGTCAAACCTATTCCTGATACAGATCCTGGAATTCATCAGAACTCTTTTGAATACCACAACTCGGGTGGCTTCCTTACCCCTCCATCGCTTCACATTGTTGAGACATCAGGTTCGGTCTATACTATCTCACCAGTCTCTTCCAGCAAGATTAGTATTACAGGCTCTGGGGTCGATGTCAGCTGTCATACTTCTGGTCCCGCTGCCACAATTCTTTATGCAAATCTTTCAGTGGACTGTGGAGGTACAGTGGTCCATGCTTTATCAGCCCCTATAATTTCCCATAAGACTCACTCCAATCTGCAAATGTCATATTCATTGGTGGATGTAGTCAGACCTATTTCTGGGTAGACCGTTCACCCTTCTGCCCTCAGTTGGCACAGTGAGCATGGACCCTTCCCATCTGGGGCTGGGGGGGGCATTTCTTGGGAAAGATGGTCCAAGGCATGTGGTCGCCTCTGGGGACCAAATTGCATATCAACATCCTAGAGATGAGAGCAGTCCTAGTGTTGCAAGCATTTCAACACATTTTCCCTCTGGGGACTATTGCAGTTCAAACAGACATGTCAGTAGTCTGGTACATCAACATGCAAGGAGGAACCCCGATCTTATCTACTGTACAGAGAGGCCATGAAGGTTTGGGAATGAGCGATTGCTTTCTCATTGCATTGCACATCCCAGGGATAAACAGCACACTAGCAGACAGGCTCAGCAGATCCAGTCTGATGCCTCATGAGTGATCCCTCCATCAATCAGTAGCGAATATGATCTTCAGCTGCTGGGGCCAGCCTTGCTGCGACCTATTTGTCTCACCCCTCAACAGCAAGTGCAGAAAATACTGTGCTGTGATCCCCCCTCTGGGGGAATTGCAAAGAGATGCTCTGATTCACAATTGGCCCCCGGGTCTCCTGTTTACCTTCTCTCCTCTTCCTCTGATTCCAGAGGTTTTACATAAAGCAAGCAGGCTGAAGAGCTCAGTCATCCTCATTGCCCACTTCTAGTCTCAGCAGGTATGGTTCTCCCGTTCCTGTGGTCCACTTGCGATATCCCCCATGGATACTGGAACCCACTCAGGATCTCCTGTCTCACTAATCGAGATTTCAGCACCCCAGTCTCCATGCCCTCAAGCTAACCACATGGTTTCTACCCTTCCAGTAATAGTCCAGGCTTTCTTCCCCAGTTCGTGATTTTATCTTGGCCTCACAGAAAACTTTTACCAAGAAGTGTAAGTTGGCCTTTCAGATTCCCACTTGACCTATTTAGTGTCGGGGCATCCCTGTGCAGTCACTCAGTTGCTGACAAAAACCTACCTAGACTTTGAAGATAAGTTGGTATGAGGAGGGATGGGGGACATTCCTGTATTTCGGCCGAGACACTGCTTAGTTCTGTGTGAAATTCCATACAGATGTTATGAATTCTGGTACAGAATGAGAAAAAAATAACACAGTTGCACAATGAACTCACCATAACAGTAGATCTTCACTCTCCTGCGGGTGCAGTGACAGTCTGTGCCACTTATGATCCAGGCCTAGTTTAATGGTCGTGGAACCAGAAAGCTCTGGACTCTAGGGATTCCAGGTGTTTCCATTTCTCGATGATTGGCTCTTCATCACCCAGAAATGATATTTGCTTATGGCCTATTTTCCCATCTTGCTAGTAGGGTATGGACTATTTTGAGGCAGGACTGATCCTTGGCAAAAGATTAGGGTACTGCAATTGGCAGGACTGCTCAGTATGTTGATTCTTGGTGCTTCCGTTGAGTGCACATAAAGAGAAGCTTTCATAGCCCTAGTTTACTTTGTGATATTCCACTGGTTGATGTTAAAGAGTTGCACGATTGCACATACAGCTCACAATATTCCAGTACACTAGGGAGCACTTTCCAAGCTATTGGTCATAGAGGAAGTGAAGATTATATGGTTAATCTTTTTTCTTATTAGAAGACCTGTGTAATTGCTTTCAACTGCCCTTCATTTTCAACTGCCCAGGGTTTTACAGAATTTCCATATTTTCCCTCATTTTTGATCTGTTTCTCATAAAATTTGTACTTTTCTGGTATCGAAGACCAGTATTACTAAATAATGACATCATTTGAGTTTCGGACTTAATCTCCTTTAGAAAATGAATACTAATGCAGAGAATGCTATTCTATCAAATTTCTAAATTTGTAAGACTGATGTTTAAAATCTGTTCCTGAGTTTGGGCCTTTATCCCCCCATTATGTTTGGCTTTGTCCATAATTACTGTACTAAGAGGTTGAGGAGGTATGCTTGTGCATGATTTAGGGTAATACAGGCTTAACGTATTGCACATGCTAGCAGATTCCAGTGGAGCAGGAAAACGAAATGGATATTTTCACTTGCAAGGTAATGACCTTCACCAGCTTGAAAAGCTCACAAGACAGTGACTATGTATTGAAAATGTAGTGACTGTTTACTATTCAGATATCCCCGGGATTAGTACAATCCAGAAATGTCTGTCAGAAACATTTACTGCTACAACCAGTGTATGTTGACTCACAGGATTAGATGGGCATATCCTTCCTTCCTTTGTGCTCTTTAGTTGTAGTGTTCATCTTAAGAAAGTTCCCCATTTAATGCCTAAAATTCTAAGCCATTCCTTGAGTTCCTCCAACTTTCATATCACTAGTTAGGCTACAGCTTTCAGCAGCACTGCTAATACTTCCTAGCTAATGAAGTTGATTTTTACTCTAAACTGAGGATTTCAGTGTGAATACGATTCTCAGATGGGAAGTTGTGTGTGGGGGACGGGGAGGAACAGCCTTTATGTTTATTTCAGCAGGAAGTGTGTGGTCTTCAGTCCCATCAGTTCCTTCCAAGATACTTTAGGAATGATAAAGATTTTATTAATACTTTCTGCATTTAGAATTCCATTGTTGTTGTTGTTGTTGTTATCATCACCTAATCACTTTTTAGAGATTGACTGCTATTTAAAGATCTTTCAGTGACCCATTGCATCCCTAGAAAAAAGGAAAAAAATCAAATTAACAACAGTTTTGTGTGGAAGACCGATTCTTCATAAAAACTACCTCCTTCTGTGCCTTTTCTGTTAAGGTAAAGGCCATCATGTTGCCATTTTTGACTTTGAAAAGCCTTTAATCCACTGTAAACAGAATTTTATAATCTTCCAAGTGTATAAGAACATTCTTGCAGGTCATGCATCCCTCCAGTAGCTGGAGAGCTTTCTGCTAGAGAAAGTAGCAGGTCCCCTGGGGATGTTATACAGACACTGCCAGTCCCACTTAAGCCCAAGTGCAACAGGAGTGGTGTTAATGTCTCCTATCTTAGGCTCCCTGTATGTTTTAGTCACTTTGCAGACAAGATGTAGCCTCTGCCTATATCGAAACCTTATCTTTTTCCATAACTGTTCCAAGCCATATACTAATTCCCAGACATCCATGAGGAGCACCTGTCTTGCACAACTTTTCTTCCCATGGACTGATATTGCTATATGGTTTGAAAGAGAGTCTTCATATTTCAGATGAGCATTTCAAAACTAGGCTTGACATCTTTTTTTGTTTTTGTTTTTTTAATCCTCTGACTTGATTATCAGACCTTCCTTGCTTCACCTTTGCAGTATAACCTGTTTGTTTCCCCGGAAGCTAAGAGCCCTATGGCCATTCAGTGTTCATCAATACATCACTGTTGCAGTAGACTAAGCTATATGGGACGTATCCTACCAAGAGCTGAATGACCTTCTAGCTTTGAAAGCTTTACGTATCCTAACTGCTGAAGAACTCAAGGAGAGTGGTATGTGGTCAGTTTGGCTTCCAAAGTCTAAATACTTTCTTGCCATCAAAGAACACTGTCTGCATTGGCTTCAAGGAATCAAGGGCTGGCTACCGCTTCTTCAAAGCTGGGCAGATGATTGGTGACTACCTTCCATTTTTACCATGTTTTGTGAGAAAAAGTTAAACTTTAATGTCAAAATTTGTGGCTGGGGGATAGGGCTAATAGGTTCATAGGTAGGTACTGGGCTATCTGCCCGAAGGCATATATTAGCCCATCCACGTTGTGCGGTATTCACCACCCCTTTGGTTAGTTCCCTAGGCCCTTGATCTAGCAGCTAGTACCCTTGGCCCCTATCTAGTAGAGCTGTTGGTATGATCCCTGGTGTGAACTTTCTGTTACCCATCCACTCGTTAAGGTTCCTCTTGAAGAGTGATAGTGAGGGGCTCTGTCTTATGTAGATGGGGACCTTGTTCCATAGCAAAGGAAGTCTTTGCGAAGAGAATCTATCCCTCCAGCATGTTCTATTCATTGTTGTGCTGAGGTTTATATCCATAGAGCGTGTAGCTCGAGTGGATTTGGTTTTGCTAAGATGGAGCATGTTCAACAATTCTGGGTTGGACATGGCTCTGTATGTTAGACAGAGATCGCCTCTGAGAAGGCGGTATGCAACAGAGAAAAGCCTTAGTTTTTTTCAATCGTGCTGCATAGGGCAACTGTTTGAGGCCAGTAATCCTCTTAGTAAGGTACCTCTGTGGTCTCTCCAGCTGCTGGAGATGCCTAGCCAGGTACATACCAATTGGTGCATTGTACTCAATAATGGGTTTGATGAGGGAAGTGTAGAGGGGCACCATTACATCCTTAGATCTTGATGCGAACCCTTTTGTGATCAGATGGGTCACATAGAAGGATTTTCTAACTACCTTGGCAACATGGTTATCAAAGGAAAGTTGACTATCTACTTGGGTCCCTAGATCCCTTATTACTACTTCAGATGTCAGGGGGTTACCTCCTATGTGGTAGTTCGCAGGTACTCTGTTTTTTCCAAAGGGGATTACTACGCATTTTTTAGCGTTTAGCTTGAGACGATGGCTTTGACACCATGCATCAGTCACATTAAGGCCCGTCTGGAGGATATGCATGTCAGCCAGAGACTCTATTATAGCACGCAGTTTGCAGTCGTCCGCAAACTTGGTCAGCCACAGCCCTTCACTGTTTGCCTGTACTTCAGAGAAGTATATGCCAAACAGGAGGGTCCCCAGGACAGAGCCCTGAGGCACACCGCTCATTACTGGTCTGGATTTGGACATAGATCCCACTACTCTTACTTTGTGGGATCTGTCTGAGTGCCAGTTTGCGATCCATCTTGTGACATAAGGGTTTATGCCCAGGTTGGTGAGTTTATCAATAATACCCGAATGGGGAATGGTATCAAATGCTTTAGCAAGGTCAAGGTAAGCCGTGTGTACCTCCTTTCCCTCATCTATAGCCTGATTAACTGTCTCAAAGAGGTCCACCAGGTTCAGGAGGCATGATCTGCACTTGACGAAGCCGAACTGTGTGGGGTCAAGTGTTTGGAGGTTCCCAATCTCTCCAGTTATGAGTTCTATAATGATTTGCTCCATTGCCTTACAGATCAGACTGGTCAGGCTTATTGGTTGGTTGTGGGTCCACCCTTGTGCAGTAGAACCACCGTTGCTGTGCACCATTCTATGGGCACATATCTGGTCGAGAGGCTGAGACTGAACAGGGTATTCAGATGCGGGGTTAATTCATTTTGGAGCTCGCTTATGACACAGCCCGGGACACCATCTGGTCCCATGGAGGCAGTGTTTTTAGCTTTAGATAGAGCCTTATTAACCAACATATCAGTAATAATTGGAGTTACACAATCCCCTGGAATAGTAATAGGCTCTGTAGGTGGTGAGTGGGGGGGGGGGGGGCAGAAATTTGCACTGAACCTGTCAGCCAAGATGTTGGCAATGTCAGGTTTAGGTAGCTGTCATTAAAATCTTTTTTACATCAGACCTTACCCTTTTAGTGATTATGGAATAGTATGGTACATGGACTCCACTACCCACTTGTCAGGCACTTTTTGTTGTGTAGGGTCATGGACCTGGGTCCCAGTTCCTCAGTCATTCCCTCCCTGATTTGCAAGAAGAGAAGAACTATATTGGAAGCTTGGGTCTTTGGTCCAGTTGTTTCTTTGCCACAGCTGAGCGACTCCACTGTGGACATGTCAGGTTCCTCAGACCGCACATCTGATGTTGCTCCTCGAGAAGCCACAAAGAACTTAGGGCAGGCATGTTCTCAGGAGCTGTTCAGCTGCCCTCTTTGCACAAGGAAGAACCACACTTGCTGGCATCAAAGGCAGAAGCAGACATTATTCCTTTGTAGAGCACTCACTCTAAGGCACTCGAATCCCATGGGAGAGGACCAGTCTTCAGGGTGCTCTTTTGTTGTTAGGGTCTCCCAGGAAAAGGAAGCATGAAGTTAGGCATTTTTCTTCACCTTTGTCCCCTTCAGATAGAGCAGGCATGGAAGATTGGCTGGATTTTGCTAAAGGCTTATGCAAAACCTTTCAGTCTTTACATTCTGAGTTATCCCTTCATTCAGAAAAGAAAACATTTCCCTCTCTGTCAGGTTCTAATTCTCAGTCCGAGGGACGGAATTGGGATTAGACTGTATTTTTCAATTTTCTCATCCACAGAATGACGAATCTGCCTCTGAGAAACATTTTCTTCAGATTTCCCACCTGAAGATTTGTCCTTCTCTGATGCTGTTGCTAAAATGAAGAAGTTGTTTCAGCAGGAACAAAAAGAAATACTAGAGTCCCAGCAAAAACATTATAAATTGCTACCGATGGATTTCCCTAAACCTGCAGCTGTCCCTCCTGTTTGCCAGACTTAGATGATGTTTTCCTTGTAGCCATCAGTTTGCCCAACAATCAGCCACCTGCTCCTCAAAAATATGATAAATTGTATAAGGTTGTCCAGACACATGAATTTCCATTTTTCAAACCCTAGATCAGACCCTGCAGTTACTTCTCTAATAAACCATCTTCTGCCAAGCCCCCTCTGGCCGCTAACCCTAATCCACTGGATAAGTAATTCGCAATATATGTCTGGTTTTTATAATAAATCTTCATGCTTCCAAGGTGCTGGCTTTCTTTTTTCATGTTTGCTACAGTTTGTCTTGTCCTTGCACCTACCGTACTTGCTAGCCTGCCTCTCCTTGACTATATGTATGGCTCCCAAGTATGCAGCAAGGTCTAGAAGATTTAGGATTTTTACTTCCTAAAATGCTTTTATGACAGTGCCAACGCCGTTTCTAAAGATTTAACATTTTTATTTCCTAAAATGTTCTTATGAAAATGACAACGCAGTTTCTAGAGAAGCTGCCACTGGGTCAGTGATGAAAAGAATTTATTGGCTATGTTCTTAGAATTTGTCAGAAGTTATCAAAGCTGAACTAATGAATGCTTTCCTGGACAAAAAAGTTATTACTGTTTGGCCATCCCTCTGCTGAGGTCCTTAAAAGATTTTCTGAAAGAAGAAGCTAATTCAGTGGGTTACCCAGATTTTTAAACCCTCCATGCTAAAGTATAATAGAAACTTTCTTTCCAATTCAGGTTCCTTTTGTAGGAAACAGAATAAACAATCATAGCAGGATACTGGCAATTAAAATTTCAGAAAACAGTGTCTGGGAGGTTCATAAAAGAATGGACAATCCTGCTAAAACCAAAGGCAATCTAAAACGGAGATTGACTGCATTCCCTGGGGAGGGGGGGGGGGGTTCTACTCTTCTCCACCAAGGCATTCCAATAAAGCTTTACCAAAGTTTAGGTGTTTACTGCCCTCTGTGGCACCAGGTAACTTCAGCTGCTTGGGTTCTGATGATCATTTAACAAGGTTACACATGGCAGTGGAATTACTTTTCTCCTTTTCAGTGGATTCTTCTACATCCACTCAATCAAACCTTCTGTTTCCTCCTGTTCTAGATCAAATGCTATCTCAAGGGGTCATTGTTCCCCCTTATCATATACAGAAAATTTTTTTCTTCTAAGATTCTTTCTGGTGCCAAAGTAAAACAGAAACCTGGAGTCTAGTTCTAGACTTTTCCTTTGTAAACCTTTACAGTAAAATCCCAAAATTCAAATTCAAAATGCTGTTGCTGCAGTCATTATACCTGTTTTGTCATAACTGATAAGCATAATTTAAATCCACATTACAATTCTCAAGGATTTCAGGCTTTTTTTAAACAGTTTTCTTGTGTCTGGTATATATTTTCAATTGTCTGCTTTAGCATTTGGGTTAACAACTCCAGGAATGTTTACAAAGTGCCTGGTTCCTATAATAGACCTTATTTTTGTAGACTCTTGAAAGTTGTCAAGAATATCTGGCTTGGGTAAAAAAAAAAAAAATAATAATTCTCATTCTGAGATTTCAGGTGATGAAAGATAAATCTCTCATTCCACCTCACAGGTTAGTGTTTCTGTGATGTCTCCTAGATAAATCCCTCATGATGGACCTTATTCGTCAGGGCAAAATGGAGTTTTACAAGGAACATTTTCTGACATTTTTCAGCCAGACTCTGGCATCTGCTAGGGAGTATCTCAGTATTCTAGGTTATGGCTATTACAATTCCTGTGATTCCTTTCGGTAAACTTCATATGAGAAAAATGTAATGGTTCTACAAATCAGTCTGGACCCAACAACAGTACTCCTTATCTTCTCAGATCCCAGTGCTGGGGGTTGTCAAAAGCGAGCTCCTCTGGTTGGGTAAAGCTGTCGTCCCTCAACCATGCATTCTAGAAAAGCTTTCCCAAAGTTTAAGTCTTCATTCCCCTCTGGGTTGGGGGCTTGGTATAATGGTTAAGATGTTTAACTCACAGACACAAAGTACAGGGTTTGATTCTCACCTCTGAAAGGAAAACTGACTAGGCTGAAAATGGCCCACAAGAGTAACAAGCCTAGTACTTCTCTGTAAACCTATGAACCCAGGCTGCCTTTTTCCCTTCTCTAGTCCCTACACAGTCTGTGACCACAAATGCTTCACACTGTGGTTGGGGAGCTGTGTCTAGAAGGGGGAATGACCAGGGTATGTGGAACCAGAAAGAAAAAGTGAAGCGCATAAATGTCAAAGAAATTATGGCACTAATGAATGCTTTCATATCTCTAAATCATCTTTGGACCCCAGGCCCTCTACTAGTAATCACAGACTACTATACAGTAATGTTGTACATAAGCAGACAAGGGAAAACTTATCCTGCCTCCCTTTGCAGACTAGCTATAGTAACCTGGAGACTAACAGCTCAGCACAATATATTCTTACAGACTACTTATATTCTGTCAGAGCAGAATTTTGTAGCAGACAACCTGAGCAGGACCAGGGCAGACCCTCAAATGCAAGGTGCACCTGGGGTTTTTACAGGAATTGATCCAACTGTGAGGACTCTTCAGATTTGTTTGCCTTCATTCACAACATGACAGATAAAGAAATGAAATGCTGCTCCAGGACTCCTTTCACAGAGGCCTGGAAGAGAGAAGATGCCATTTCATCCATGGTCGGAAATATTTCTGTATACCTTTTCACCCTTTCTTCTAATAGCCAGGGTACTTCTAAAGGAATCATGCTGCTGAATCAACTACTCTCATCAGTGCTGCTGAATCAACTACTCTCATCAGTGCTGATTGATAACAACAACAACAAAAAAAATGGTGAAAACGACTTTCCATGAACCACTGAGGCATTTCTGTGCAGGGGCAAACCCCCCTGCACCTTCCATGTGGGAGAACCCTCCCGAACACACTGAACTTAAGTATACCTATTCCAAAGCTGTACAACAGTGGAGCAAAAAGAGAACTACACCGTCCGTGAAAGTTTTCTTCTAATTTCCTCGACTATTCCTCACTTGTGAAAGAGCTGTCAATGGATTGGCACACACCCCTTCTAAAGATTCAGAAAGGCTTCCCCAGAGTAATTATGGTATCCCTGTTTTGCTCAGGCAACAGTTGTTCTCCCTTATTTTGAAAATCATCAAGGGCAATTGCCACAAGCTTCCTCACAAGATGGACTTAATCATACAGAAGGCGATTGTTTGATACTCTCCAACCTTCATTTTCTTAAACTCACTGTCTGTATGAAATAATTTTAATATGTTTTAGGCACCTTTTTTCTGAGGACCTGCAGCAGTTTAGGAAGCAAAGAATCCTGCTATTAGAAAATCATGATTGGGTAAGTGGAAAGGTTTTTCTGTTTGGTGCTATTCCATTGACCAGGACCCTGCCTCCGGTTCTTTATTACTTGTATGCATTATTGTCTTCTGTTGCTTCTTACTCTTCTGTCAAGATTCACTTTTAAAAGAAAACTCCACCCTAGAACAAAAATAATCTGTTTTTTTAACCCATTTTTGTTTCCTGACCTATTTTAACATGTCAAAATCACTCTAAGTGCTTTATTTGTAATTTTAGCCAGTTTTCCACAACATGGCTACCAGTGGGGCTTGATGTATCACCATGATCTTGTTCTCCCCCAACCCTTTCTCTTTCCCATAATGTTTTGTATGACTCATGCCAGACAAAAGGAAGCAACTTTGAATTCCCGTGCCGTTGACATATAATGGGGATTTGTGAGGGTCACTATTATTTACTTTACATTCTGTAAAAGGACTGTTTCTTTTCTGTCTCTAAATGTTTGGCTCAGACCTTGTTTTACATTATACTTAGAAGTTATCCAGCTACAGCCAGAAAAGTAACTAAATTGCGGGCCTTTATTCAGGGTTTTCTTTTGTAATCTAAGAGGAATTGATTCTGCAAGGGTCTCTCAGTGCAGTGACAATTTTAACACGTCTGCAGTAGTGTGGGGGGAGTGGACTCTATTCCATTTATTTGTGAAAATTATTACTTGTTTTATCCAAATTTTGTAATTGGTATAGTGTCATCTGTATATGTTACCACAACTGGTATTCTTAGCCTTTCAGGTGATGTCCTTCAAGGATGCATCTGCAGTCCTTACAAATGGGTTGTCCTGTCGTCAGGCAGCCCTTCGGTCGGCCGGATTCCAAAGTCTGGGTCTGGCCTCGGCTGGTGTCGCACTTCACCCGACGTCATCACTGCAGTTCTTCGGGTATAAAGGCATCAGCCGACGCCATTTTCCTCAGTCTTTCTTGCCGCGTGGTGCCCGAAGCAGAAGCTGTTCGCAAGTGCCGGTCGGTCAGATCCAGAGATTACTACTACCGAATACTACTTCGAAGACTTCTAAAAAGCTAAGTACCCCGTTGGGGACTCTTTCTTGCCTCAGCCGATGTCAGAAAAAGTGAATAACTGTTTAACTTGTGGGAAACAAATACCTCATAAAGATTTCCACTCTTACTGCTTACCTTGTTTAGGCCCAGACCACGACGTAGCAGCTTGTTTAGCCTGTGCTTCTTTCAACCGGCGAACGCTTAGGCGTCGGTCGGAGTTTGCTGAACAGTTTTTCGGCTCAGATTTTGCGTACATAATGCCGTCGGATCCTCCGACTACTCAAATTGTTAAGAAACGCAAAGAAAAGGACCGACACTCGCGGTCCGCGGTTTCGGCCGAAACCACGGTTAAGCAAACCGCGAGTGTCTCGGTTTCGGCCGAAACCGAGCAAACGGTTCAATCTTCAGCCGAATCCATGACTACTACCGAGGCCCCTTCTACCCTAGTTGAATCGGCCTCTGAAGTTTTGCCTACTACTGTGGTTTCACAAGAATTATCGGACACCATCCCTTTGGATGTTTCCACCCCAGCACGTGGTGCTGCTAGGCCTCCTGCAGCCATGTCTATAAAGGCCTTTGCCAGGGCTAAAGCAGCCAAAACTACTAAGTCTGTGCCTGTTAAGCCCCCCTCTCACAGGCCCAGTTCCAGTTCCCAAATGCTTACTCTGGCAGAGGATCTCATCTCTTTAATAAGGGGATCCCAATCTCACCCAGACAGGGCCTCTCAACCTCCAGAAAAGAGACATAGAGCAGAGCCCCCTGAGCCAGTGTCCTCAGATGACTCTTCTGATGATACAGACAATACAGACCATCCAGAGGCTCCTTTTTCTACTTATGAAGATTCCGATGCTGAAGAATCGATTCCTTCTGCCTCTCCACCAGAGGAATTCTCCTTTGGGGAAACTTTACATGCCATGAGAGAGCAATTCCAATGGCAGGGACAAGATTTCTCAGATTCAAGAAAAAGGCTTAGGACCTTTTACACTTACATAACGTAGGCCTTTAGCTATACCTCCAGTTCTTCCTGTTGTGGATGATGCATTTAATGATGCTTGCACTGCTCCTGATACTTTACCTCCAGCCCCTGCTAAGCCCGATAGGTTCTACAGGGTCCCGGACACTCATCACCACTTATACAAGGCTCCTTTTGCAGATCCTGAGACTATTTCCCAGGGGCCTAAGGCAGTAGCTTCGACCTGAGCGAAAAACCCTCTCCCTTCTGAAAGGGAATCCAAGTCCTTAGAGAGATGGGGTAAAAAAGTATACACCTCTGCTACTCTCTCAGCTAGAGCTTTGAACTGTCAGTTTCATATGATCCAATACCAAGAGTTTATGCTTGATCAGTTAACTAAGAAACTGTCCCCTGATGATTCCTTAGATAAGAAATATGTTCTAGAAATGGTGAATAACATTCAGCAGGTTAGTAACCATTCCTTAAAATGTGGCTATGATGCACTGGAGGCTTCATTTAGATCAGCCATGACTGGCACAGTTATAAGAAGGCATGCATGGTTGAAAGAACAGGTCTTGCTGGATCATGTTAAAGCAAAGCTATTAGATGCCCCTATGGATAAGGTCAGTCTGTTTGGTTCTCCTGCCCAACAGGTACTGAAGAAAATGGAAGAGAAGGCAAAATCTGTACAAACAGTGAAAGATTTCTTACAGGTTCAGCCCCCAAGGTTTAGCAGGAACTGGCCTTCCAAAAATTGGTCCTTTCCAGACTCCTCTAAAACTCAGAGAGGCAGGAATAGGCGTTCAAGAGGCAGAAATCAATCCAGAGGAGGTGCCTACAGGGGACGCCAGTGGCAAGGCAACAACCAACGAGGCACAGACACAACCACTGCCACTGCAACAGGACAATCACAGTGACTTGGCTCTGACACCGCCTACCAGGGAACAAATAGCAGCACCCTTAGGCGGAAAGTTAGCCTTATTTTCAAAAAACTGGCACTATATCACAAGAGACAAGTGGATTTTGCAAACTATAGACCAAGGCTACAGGTTTCATTTCCACACTTTACCAGTAAAAGAGGAATGCCAAACCTACCACCAAATCAAAAGACAGAAGCTCTAAAACAAATAGCTCAATTAGCAAAGATGAGAGCTGTGGAAAGGGTACCACCTACAGAACAAGGCAAGGGATTTTACTCCAGACTCTTCCTGGTACCAAGAAAAGAGAAAAGTTGGAGGCCTATTCTCAACCTGTCCGCTTTAAACACATTCATCATTGTTCCAAAATTCAAAATGCTGACCCTACAGCAACTTCTTCCCATGCTGGGCAAGGAGTATTGGCTGGTAACTCTAGATCTCAAGGAGGCATACCTGCATGTCCCCATACGACCAAATTGCAGAATATACCTCAGATTTCTTGCAGGATCAGAGCATTATCAATTCTCAGCATTGCCCTTTGGCTTATCTACTGCGCCCAGAGTGTTCACGAAATGCCTGGCATCAGTAATCGCTCACTGCAGGCTTCAGGAATCCAAATTTATCCATACCTGGACGACTGCCTGATACAAGCGGACAACAAAAACAAGCTGACACAAGACTTACAAAGAGTCATTTGCTTACTACAAGCCCTGGGATACACAGTCAATTTAAAAAAGTCAAGACTGATACCATCCCAAACAATAACATTCTTGGGTGCAGAATTGGACACAGTAAAACAGATGGCATTCCTAACTTCAGAAAAACAAGAACAACTTCCTCTCTACTTCTTGGCATTAACAAAGCAGAACAAACTAACAGCAAGGAAAGTACTGCAGGCCTTGGGCTTCATGGCATCCTGCATAATCCTGGTCCCCCATGCCAGACTGCATATGAGAAAGCTACAGTGGTACCTAAAGAATTTATGGTCTCAACACAGGCACAGCTTAGAAACCAAAATACCACTAATCCCATGCTTGAAACAAGAGTTCCTATGGTGGGCTCAGGCACGCCAGTCAAACCCAGGTTTGTCCTTCCACAGCATTCAACCAAGCCAAACCATCACAACGGACGCCTCAGACCTCGGTTGGGGGGCCCACATGCTGGACAAGTGCATACAAGGCTTATGGACTCAAGATCAGCTGCACCTGCACATAAATCAAAAAGAAATGCTGGCAGTAAAACTAGCAATCCAGAATTTCAGACCATTCCTCCAAGAAGGCCAATTGATGATAAGGACAGACAACACCACAGTCATGTGGTACATCAACAAACAGGGAGGCACTCATTCATACCCTCTATGCCGAATGGCTCTGGACCTATGGAATATGGCTCTGAGTTACAACATTCAGTTACAGGCAATATTTGTACCGGGAAAAGAAAACATCCTAGCAGACATGTTAAGCAGAACTACCTCGGATGCTCACGAATGGATGCTACACCCGGACATCTTCAAGGCCATCACAAACAAATGGGGAATGCCACAAATAGACCTATTCGCATCCCCACTCAATCACCAGCTCAAGAAATTCTGCACAAGGACATACCACCCACTTGCTTGGAAGGTGGACTCTCTATCCTTCAGTTGGAAAGGCCTGACAGCATATGCATTTCCACCTCTTCCTTTGATGCACAAGGTACTACTGAAAATCAAAGAGGAACGTCCAAGGATAATTCTGATAGCTCCAAATTGGCCAAGACAACATTGGTATCCATTACTGAGGAGCATGTCTCTGGGGAAAACGTGGACACTACCCCTGATTCCTTTGATGTTAACTCAGAGCGACTACAACATCCTGCATCCAAACCTGAAAACTCTGCAACTGACTGCCTGGAACATTACATAAGAGCAACTAACCCAGATTTATCCCAAAGGGTTAAAGACATTATCCTTGAGGCCCGCAGACCTTCAACAAGAAGGAACTATGCAGGAAAATGGAAAAGGTTTCTCATTTGGAGTACTGAAAGGGGGAAAGATGTGTCAAAGGTAGACATTGCCAACATCCTGGAGTATTTGGCAGAGCTTCTCCATACAGGCCTGTCCTATTCCTCCATCAAGATACATGCATCAGCTATTTCTGCAGAATACAGCTTCGATCTCCATCTTTTCACATCCTCTACTCAGGCAGTTTCTGAGAGGAATTAAGAATGTAAAACCTCCTAGGAAACCACCATTACCAGCATGGGACTTGAACTTTGTACTAGAAAAATTGACACTCCCCCCTTTCGAACCAGCAGCAACAGCAGATCTTCAACACCTATCCTGGAAAACTGCTTTCCTGCTGGCAATTACTTCAGCAAGAAGGGTTTCGGAACTACAGGCTTTAATGGCAGTACAACCCTTCCTAATCTTCCATCAAGATAGAGTGTCCATGAGAACTAATCCTACATTTATGCCTAAGGTGGTATCCAGAGTGTCTCTAAACCAGGCAATCCACCTACCTACCTTCTTTCCCAATCCACAGAACAGGGGGGAAAGACTGCTGCATACCTTGGATGTACATAGACAGTTGCGCTACTACCTGGACAGAACCAAGGGCAATAGAAAAACTGACCAGCTCCTAGTAGCATATGCAACAGGAAGGGAAGGAAAAGCAATTTCCAAACAGACAATCTCCAAGTGGATAGGAAATTGCATAAGATTCTGTTACTCCTACCATGGAAAGCAAATTCCACAGAACATAAGGCCTCATTCTACAAGGGCTACAGCCACTACCACAGCTTTCTTACGAGAAGTGGCTACCAAGGACATTTAGGCTGCTACTTGGACCTCCGTGCATACATTTGCCAAGCATTATAACTTACCTCTATACTCTAGATCCCGAGCAGGGTTTGCCACTGCTGTTTTGCAAGGGATCCTAACTACACCATAATTTCTTCTTCCTCCTCCCCTAGTTTGGCTATGGTATTCTACCCATTTGTAAGGACTGCAGATGCATCCTTGAAGGACATAGTACAGTTTTGTACCTACCATAAATGTAGATGTCCGAACAGGATAGCATCTGCAGTCAGGATTACCCACCCTCCTTCCCCTCTGTGGTATTCCTAGGGTATTTGCCCACCTAATAGCTAGCTGGGGGGGGATTTCTTATGGTGTATTTGTTTGTATATATGTACATACATGCTTATTTTTGTGTTTGCCTTCTACTTTTGGAAACATTGGCATTTATCCAAAAATTTAGCTATCCAAGAGGGCAACTGGCATCTGGGGCAAGAAACACTGAGGAAAATGGCGTCGGCTGATGCCTTTATACCCGAAGAACTGCAGTGATGACGTCGGGTGAAGTGCGACACCAGCCGAGGCCAGACCCAGACTTTGGAATCCGGCCGACCGAAGGGCTGCCTGACGACAGGACAACCCATTTGTAAGGACTGCAGATGCTGTCCTGTTCGGACATCTACATTTGTGGTAGGTACAAAACTGTACTTTATATACCTTACCTCCTTCATTTTGTAATTTATTTCAGTTACTATCACATTCATAATTAATGCAAACAGTATGCAATTCATTGGACATCCCTGTCTTACACCTCTCTTCATATGTACATCTTTACAAGTACTTTACTTTATTATTACTTTACCTTGACATACATAATTTCCTAACTTTCTCAGGCATGCGTGAATGGACGTGCCTTCATTGAAGGTTGTGCGTCAGGGCTGCTAACTCGGCACATAAAAATCCACTACCAAACATTAGCGGACTGGAGTTCCGCTGTGGCGACCCCTAACCAGGATAAGCCGAAAGACACAACAACAACAATTATTACCCATAGAATTTAATTTCCAGTTGTATCAAATGTCTTATAAGGTCTCCCATCATGATTTTTACTGCTTCTTTTCTACTCATGGTGTCATCCATTTCTCTATTATTAATAATTCTCGACAGCCCTTCCCCTTTGTACTTTATATGCTGTCTTCCATAATATTTTCATCTCAAATATCTTTTGTATTATTTTAATAAAGATCTTATAACATTATTATTCAATACTATCAGTCTCCAGTTTTTTTAAATGTCTTCTATCTTCCTTCTTCCATATGAATTTAAGTACTACACTATACATAAAACATTCAATTAGCCATTCATTCAAAATCTTTAAACAATATTTTTTGCCAATCCCTTATATTTATATACATTTCATACTCTATTCCATCTGGTCCTGCAGCCGAATATATATAATTTATCTAGCTCATTTAAATAAATCTCCTTTTCCAAGAATTTGTTGTCTTTTTCTGTTAACTTTTTTACTTTCTATATTTTTTCACTACCTTGTTTTTTTAAACATTTCTTGTACATATCGCACTGCACTATTCGTAATATTTTCCTCCGTTTTTTCTGTTTCTCCTTTTACATTTTTTATTTCTGTCATTAAACTACCATCTTCCTTTACTAATATGCATAAGTAAATCAATACTTATTCTCTATTCCCATGTAAAAATATTTTGATATGTATAACAACTCTTTTATATTTTTTTCTATATTTTATTCATGTAATTCTTTTTCTTTGTCAAAGTACTTCCTATCATTATGTTGTAAATCTTCCAATGCATCATATGTTCTTTTATATTTTTCTTTCTCTACTTTTCTCACATCATATTGCTACTGTTAAAAATATATATATTTTTATATTTTAACTTAAATATCCAATATTCAGACAAAATTATATGAAATGTTCTCATAGTAATGTGATCTTTCCGTAAATATATTACTGATCTCTTTCTTTCATTTCATGCTTTCTCATTTATCCTTTTTATTTCTTTTGTCTATTTTTATATATTCTTTGTTTTCCTTTATCTCTAGCTATATTGCAAGATGATCAGAAAATCCTGTTTTAACTGCCTCACCCTCTCCTATAACTAAACCTTCTGATACTACAAAATGATCAGTTTTAGTTCTATACATACACTTTTTGTAAGTCCATGAATTTTTGTCGCAAAGTTTTAATTTACCACAACTTATAACTTTCAACATCATCTTGTATATTTTCCTTTCTTTTTCACTTGCCTCTTAAATCACAATTAGTCTTCTGTTGTTATATTCATATTTATCACTGCATAGTCTAAAAATCTGATTAAATTTTCCCTTTCTTTACTAGTAGTATAAGCATATAATGTTATAACTCTATATACTTGTTCTTTCTATTTTAAATCTACAATGGTTAATCTTCCCATTTTTGCTAAAATTACATCTGATATATTTACTGTCTTTCTACAGAATGTGGCTATGCCAAAGCATCTGTCATTTCCCAACTTCCAAATCATCTTTCCCCCATAGTTTCTCTCTTTGTAATCTTTCTTCATTTGTTAAAAATGTTGTGCATTCTAATATAATTACATCTACATCACATGCATTGCACCACTCCAAAATCCCTATTCTTCTTAGTATATTCTTAATACTATTCACATTTACAAAAAGAACTCTGAAGTGTTCATTTTCCCTTTTCCTTAGATTCAAGGTTTCATAAGTTTATAGCTAATTATTAGGCTAGCTTTCTTAATAGGGTCTTCTAAGCCTAGCCAATTTCCCTTTCAAAGGTGGGAATCAAACACTGTACCTTGTATCTGTGAGTCATATGCCTTAAGTATTATACCAACTCCCAGTAATTAGCTGTATGTATTCTTTCATCTATTTCCTTTCTCCTTTTTGTGTACTTATCCCTTTATATTTTCTTTTTCTGTCATTTAACGTTTAACCAATAGAATTCTTTTTTTGCTTTTACTACCTCCCATTTTTGTCTTCATCACTTATTTCAATGCCTTCTTCTTCTATGCCCTCTCTATTATTTTTCTCATCTAATTTTTCATCTATTTCTACTACTTCTAAAATGTCTTCTGTTTTGTTCATTTTCTTCTCTTTCTTTTCCCTTACTCTTATTTTCATTTTTGTAGTCAGTCCATACATGTCTGATTTTGTTATATTAATAATGTTTCAATTCACATGTTTTGCATTGTGTCCCATTTCCACACAAAAATAGCATTTTCTTTTCTCACAGTTACTTATAAAAAAACTGTTTGGATTGTCTACAACACCTCTATTCCCCTCCAAATTGTTCATGTTTGGTACATGTATCATTTTTTCTCTATTTATTTTCAATACAATATTAAATCCCATCCACCAGTCCATAAACCTCTTTTGTCATAAACTTTTGTAATGTTCAGTACTACTTTATATAAAGTTTTCAAATGTCCTTTCACAGTCTGTCTTTCTAACTTTTTTCTCTTTTGGAAATTTTACATTGATTTTCTTTTTTGTTTCCCTGTTAAATGCTTTTATCACATAATGATTTCATGGGTTACGGTCTTTTTTTTTTCATATTCTGCAAGAAAATTTTCCATTGAAAAACAGTCTCAAATATAATATCGCAAAAGTACTTTTGTATAGTTTTATAGGTGTGTACTTGGTTAATGGCCCTGGGGCCTTTACAAGCCTAGCCATAGGATTACCCTGGCATAGTGCCACATGACCTTCGTTCCCAGTGCCTCTGTCGAGTAGAGCCACTGGAGTTATCCCTGGGATGAATTTTCTTTTTCCCATTCACTCATCAAGATTTCTCTTGAAGAGGGTCAGCAAGGTGCTCTGCTTGACATGTATGGGAAGTCTGTTCCATGACATGGACAGTCTCTGGATTATGAACCTGTCCCTACAGCATATTCTGTTAATTGTCGTAATGAGGTTGAGGTCTCTGGAGTGTGTGGTGCAGAGGGATTGGGATTTCTTTATATGTAGAATTTTTAACAGAGCTGGGTCAGACATGGCTTTGTAAGTCAAGCAGAGATCGCCTCTAAGTAGGTGATATGAGACAGAGAATAGTTGGAGCTTTTTGAGTCTGTCCATATAGGACAAGTGTTTAAGGCCTAGGATCCACTTTGTGAGGTACTTTTGCGGCCTCTCCAGTTGTTGCAGGTGTCTAGTGAGGTACATGCCAAATGGGGCATTGTACTCGATGATTGTCCTAATGAGGGAAGAGTAGAGGGAGACAATGACCTCTTTCTTCCTGGATGCAAAACCCTTAGTAATGAGATGTGCCACATAGAAGGACTTTGACCACAGTGGCAATGTGGTGATCAAAAGAGAGGTTGCTGTCAACCTGTGTTCCCAGATCTCTTATAACGTCTTCTGTGTTCACTGGACTCCCATCAATGTGGTAATTTATGGGAACCGGGTTTTTCCCAAAGGGGATGAAGACACACTTTTTTTGGCATTGAGCTTAAGGCCATGGTTCTGACACCAGTCGCTGGTCACAGTGAGGCCATTCTGTAGGATGTCAACATCTCTTGGGGAGTTAATAATAGCTCCCAACTTGCAATCGTCTGCGAACTTTGTCAGCCAGAGTCCCTTCGTGTTGGCCTGGACATCAGAGAAGTAGATACCACACATGAGAGGACCCAGGACCGAAACCTGTGGAACTCCACTCGTGACTAATCGGCAGTCTGACTTGGAGTCATCTACTTTCACACTGTGGATTCCATCTCTGAGCCAGTTTGCAACCCACCTAGTGATATAGGGGTTGATGCCAATCTTAGTGAGTTTTTCTATGATTCCTTAGTGGGGAATGGTATCAAAAGCCTTAGCCAGATCAAGGTAGGCTGTATGAACCACCTTGCCTTCATCCACAGCTCTGGTGACTGACTCAAAGAAGTCGACCAAGTTGAGCAGGCATGATCTACTCTTTACAAAACTAAACTGTGTGGGATCCAGAGTTTGGAGATTCCCTATATCCTTGTTTATTAGGTCCATGATAATCCGTTCCATAGCTGTGCATATCAGACTCATCAGGCTAATGAGGCAATAGTTTCCAAAGTCTGTAGTCGCTCCTCCTTTGTGGAGAGGGATGACTGTAGTAGTGCGCCTTTTATCAGGGACAAAGCTTGAGGTGAGGCTGTGATTGAATAGGGCACACAGGTGAGGTGCCAGTTCACTATGTAGTTCATGTAGAACACAACCAGGGATATTGTCAGGTCCCGTAGAAGCTGTATTCCTAGCCTTGGACAGTGCTGTTTTAACCTGTGCAGCAGTAATACTGGGTGCCTGGCAATCTACTGGTATTGTGATTGGTCCTTTCGGGGGGGGGGGGTAAAGTTGGCACTGAATCTGTCAGCCAGTGTACTGGCAATATCTGTTGGCTCTGTATAGGAGGCACCATTGTGCAGTAGCTCAGAGCAAATCTGGGTATTGCCGTGGAGATTCTTTACATAACTATAGAAGGCCTTGTGGTTGTCTTTGCTATCTACTGCAATTCTGTTTTCATACCTAGCTTTAGAGGATTTTATGAGGAATCTCAACATTTTGTTGAGGCAGATAAGGGAGTTTTTCCAGTCTTGGGACTTCACCTTATTCTGCATCAGTTTCCTCCTTCTGTTGTAGAATTTGTTTATGGCAGGGGACCAACAGATTGGCTTCTTTTTTTTTGAGGAGAGTGTCTTGGTTCTATTGGGTATGGCGAAATCCCTGCATTTGTGTACGTGTTCGTACAGTGCATTGGTGTATGATTCTGCAGTCACGCAACTATTCTCCATTTGCATGGGTGCCGTGAAGTTAGCCACCTCTGTTTTTAGGATCCTAAGGTTAGCTTTGGAGAAGTTTTTCATGGTGGTTACCTTTGCTGGGGGTGTGTGGGAGGGATGTGGATTTCCAAGGTGATTAATTTGTGGTCTGATCTAACCAACTGACTATTGGTGTAGAGCAACAGTTGCTCATGTTAGTAATGACCAGGTCAAGGATGTTGCTACCTCTAGTGGGGTTAAAAACGAGCTGGTCCAGGGCATTGGAATTGATGAACTCCAGGAAACATTGGGCAAGTGTATTGGTACATGAGGAGTTTACCCAGTTAATGGAGGGGTATTTGAAGTCGCCTAGTAAGAGTGTGTTAGGTTAGGAACATGGAGTGCGAGTCTTGGGACATGGCTGGGGACCTATAGCAGGCTACGACCTGAATTGCTGTCATATCCAATGTTAGCTGCACCTGAAGTGTCTCTGATGCGTTATGTTGGGCTACCAGTCTGGAGGTGTGCACATCCTTTATGAATATGGAAACACCACTACCTTTTGAGCTTCGGTCCAAGTTCTGGGCCAAAAGGTGTGGAATGAGTTATAGCCAGGTAGTGCAGGGGTGCTTTCTGCTGCCTTGAACCAGGTCTCTGTTACAGCACAAATGTCGATGTTCTCCATTTTACGGAGTGCCTCGAGCGAGTGCATTTTGAGATTTAGACTTCTAGTGTTGAGCAACATGACCCTCAGACTGCATTTGTGTGTAGCCACTATGGTGGTAATTTGTTTTTTGGAACACTGCCTAAAAAAGGGACTATAGGGCTGGCAAGAGCCTTGGCCAATATCCAGAAGCCCAGTGGTGACAGATACAGGCCATCTCTGGCAAAGCATTGAGGTCTGTCAATCCTATCATTAGACAAGACAGATCACTTCGTAAAGGGGGTGGAACTACCTTACTGTACAAGTCCAACTTAACTTTACGCCAAATACCAACCCCCCCCCCCCCCCAATAATTGGGGCATACTTATCTCACAACTTCAACTTCACCCTAAAAAGATCATCAACATGATTGTGATTTATATTCCACCTGGTAATACACCTGCTAGCCTTGAAGACTTCTTATCCTGGTGTTCTTCCACATACTCACAAGAAACCCTTATTCTGGGGGATTTCAACCTAGATTGGTTCACCTGTATGTCAGAACCACCAAGTAATCTAATAAATCTCCATGGCTATCAACAGCTAGTGCAAATTCCAACTAGATGTGATAAAAAATCTAAAAGGGAATCCATCCTTGACTCGGTCCTTACTAACAACCCCACATTGTACCCCCCCACACAGGCAGTCTCCCAGATACCTTACGTGACCATAGCATAACATACCTTATATGTAGTAGAACAAGCCTATGCAAATCCACTAACTATAACTCCACTAGAAACACAAACAATTTCTCTCCTGAGGTCCTTTATACTCTACTGTATAACTGTGACTGGACCCCTCTAAAAACCCTCCCACTTGACCAGGCGATAGCATATTTCAACAAAACATTTCTACAACACCTAGACACTGTCGCTCCATTGTGCAAAATCAAGGTTAGAACCTCTACAAACCCCTGGCTCAGTAAAGAAACCAAACAAATCCTCAAGTCCAGAGACACTGCCTGGCTGTACTATCAAAAACCCAAAGAAACACAAAGCCTAACTAGGTACCAGGAACTATGCAACCGTGCAAAAAAATGCATTAGGCTGGACAAAAAATCCCACTGCACAACATTGCAAACTAAATACCAACACAACCCCCCAAAATTTTGGAAAAATGTAAACCAGCTACTAAAACCCACCCCAAAGGCTGTCCCAAACCAACCACCCTTAACACTAAAGTTCCCATCGAAACACAATTCAACTCCCACTTTGTGAACTCAATTCTTTCCTTAGTATCACAGGACAGTTCCAACCTCACTATCCCCCCAACACAAATAATACTAGCTTTACCCTCAAAACAGTTTCCACCACCTCAGTCAAAAACATGTTCTCTAAATTAAATACCTCGTCAACAGCAGCCGACTTACTCCCCAGCTATTTCTTGAAACTCACAGTAGATGCTATTGCTATCCCAATCTCCATTCTCATAAACAGATCAATTGTTTAAAACTGTGTGCACAAACTCTGGAAATTATCCTATGTTTTACCCATATGCAAAGGTGGGATGTCCACTGAACTTAATAACTATAGACCCATTGCTCTACTCCCCCCCCCCCCCCCCGGCCAAAGTCCTAGAAAAATGCATTCATACCCAGGTGCTAAAATATCTCCTAGACAACAACATCCTGTCACCTACTCAACATGGTTTCAGACCTGCCAATGGTACCACTACAGCCCTCCTCTGCTTCACAGACACAATAAACCATCTCAAAAACGATGGCTTGCAGGTGTCGACTCTTTTTTTGGATATGTCCAAAGCATTTGACACAGTCTCACACCAAATCCTCCTAAACAAATGAAACCAATATCACCTATCAGATCCCACTCTTACCTGGTTCCAAAGCTACTTAACTGACAGGGTACCAGGCTGTGAAGTGGAAAAATTCTTTCTCTCCTCAGCTGCCCACAACTATAGGAGTCCCACAGGGTTCTATCTTAGGACCACTCCTGTTCACAATTTTCACAAACGACCTCCATACCTCCACACAGCATGCATCTGTCATTTAGTATGCAGATGATACTACCTTAATCTGTGCTGCACAAAATATTCCCACCCTTCTGCAAACAACTCAGCTAGCATTCTCTGCATTGAAAACTATCTTACCAAACCCCACCTTATCCTTAATCCAAAGAAAACTCAGCTTATGATTATAACCAGTTCTAACAAAAACATTGATAACAGTCAATTCACTATGTATTCCACAAATGCTACTCCAATTACTCCAGTGGCACAGGCTAAGCTATTGGGAATAACCATAGACTCCCACCTAAAAATTTGATAGTCATCTCAACTTAACTATTAAAAAAGTACATACCAAACTGGGATCACTCTACCGTATCAAACCGTTTCTTACCAACCACACAAGATTAGCCATTGCTCGCTCCCAGCTTCTATCCACCCAACTCTGCGCATCTCCCATTCTGACTAATCTCAACAAAACTGACCTAAGCAAAATGGAAGCCTGCTATAACAGAATTGTCCGCTTTGCTGCAAATTGCTCATATAGAGCTCATCACTGTACTGCTTTGAGCTAGCTCCACTGGCTTGAACTGCCCAACCTCCTAACCTACAATCAGCTCTGCTGTGTCACTCTATATCTATTACCTCCCCAGTAAGTGTCCTACCCTCACAAACTTAGTACAACATCACCCTGCCAAAAGGCCTCTTAGATTATCAAGCAAACTACTACTAGAAGTCACCAACAGCTATAATAGCTTTGGAGATACACTGTATAGTTGTTCAGTGGCTAAAAAATGGAACTCTCTCACCACTAGCATACAAAACACATCGTCCATAGCCTCCTTTAAAAACCTCATTAGGCAATATCTCAAGCAAAGTTGGCAGTGCAATGGCCATTTCCCAGGCTAGTGAAAGTGGATAGGGTACACATACTAAGCCTAGAGTACTTGATAACAGTTCTCACTCTTACTCACAAACTCTGGCTAATGTACAATGTATGTACTGTACGTATGTACTATGTATGTATCTGCCTAAGTTCCAAATTTCAGCTGTACACCACAAATCATTGTCGCCTCACAGTGAGATGTTGTCTTGTTCGATTCTCAGCTAAAGCATCTTCTGTGTGGAGACATGTGTGAATGGGCATACCTTCGTTGAAGGTTGTGCGTCAGGGCTGGCAACTCGGTACGTAAAAATCTACTGACAGTCATTAGCGGACCTGAGTTCCGCTGTGGCGACCCCTAACCGGGAAAAGCTGAAAGATACAACAACAACCACAAATCTATTAATTATCTTTATTTTTAAATTGTTTTCTTGTTTCTTCTCTCCACTGTAACTGTTGATGTGCTGCGTACCACAGTAAAAACATGTCTGTTGTAATTTGTGTGTATACTGATCATGTCTAAATATCTAAATATGTCTGTAATTATTTTTCTGTGTGGAGCTTTTCACCCCCAGGCCTCTGCTGAAAAAAGGGCCTTTTCGGCTCAGTCAGACACCCCCGGTTATCAAATGTAAAATAAAAATAAAATAAATAAATAAATGTCATCCCAGGCAGACAGATAGAGGATCTCCTTAGAATGACACCAGAAACTTAGCCAATTGTTGAAATCAATCACTTTCTGCTTGTACTGTAGTATCATTCTGGGTGATGGTAGGATGCTGCTCAGGGCTAGGGGCATACCCGCCTGGGCTATATAAATCCGAGAGCTCCTCTATGTCTCTTTTCATGTAGTCCAGGGAGGTATGTTTCAAGTCAGTCACACCCACATGTACAATGGTCATATTTGTACACTGTTGTTGAGCGACCTGAGTGCGTCAGATCCTGGCACCTAACAGGCAGCTGACTGTTACTTTCTCCTTATTCAACCTAGTGAGTGGGACATCAGTGTGCCTCACTGTCAAGTCACCTATGATTGGTGTGTTGGGCATGCTGTTTTGCCTTAGGGGCTTTGGTTGAATGGCACACGGTTTAGGAGAGTTATGTGTCTCGTGATTAGTGTTGTGGTGGTCAAGTGCGTTTCTGCCTTGGAGGTCTCTGCTGCTTGAGTAGATTTTTGAGAGCCTCCGGGTAGGTGGGTGTGTGGTTTGTGTTTTTATGTGAAGGCAGTGCTGGTGTGTGTTCTGGAGGGCTATGTGTTCCATGTGGTGTGGTGCAAGTGTTGATCTTCTCCTCTTGGCTAGCTATTCCGTTCTTGGCTGGAGAGTGCGTGGCTTCTACTTTGGATAGATAAGTGCATCTCTCGCAAGTCTGAGTGTTGGAAAGTAAGAGGAGAGGATTGTCAGTGTACATGAGGCAGTTGCTACATTGCCTCAGGATGTTCACCAGGTTAATAGAAGAAAATACAGGGAACTGACCTTTAGACATGCTTGGAGGGGTGGGCATTGATAATAAGTACTAGATCTGTTTCCTTGTAGAATGCTTAGTGCTGGTAGCACTTGTGTGCTACAATAATTGCTACAAGAAGTCTGATAAAGTGCTAGACTAATAGTATAAGTGCAGGAGAGGAGAGAACTAGTAGATCTAAGGGAAAAATTGAAGCGCTACAGGAAAGGCGGGAAACGAGCAAACGCGGGCTTTTAAACCGGAAAGTTGAAAGAGATGGAATAACTGTCCAAATGGCCAATAATCTACAATTTCTGGGCCAGGAACTACTCCTCTTTTGGTAGATAGGCTACCTAGTGCTTACCACTACCACTGATAATCTAGATGGCTTCCCTCCAACACAGGCTTTTGGGCAGCTCAGAAGCTTACAGTCTTGGACATAGCAAATCTGTATTTGGACTAGTTATAGGAAAGGGAGGAAACGAGCACAAACAGGCTTTTAAGCCAGAAAGTTGAAAGAGATGGAAGAAACTGCCCAGAAGGCCAATAAACCACAAATCTGGGCCAGAAACCACTCCTCTTTTTGGTAGATAGGCTACCTAGTGCTTACCATTCTCACTGATAAGCTAGAAGGCTTCCATCCAACACAGAAAGGCTTGGGGGGGGGGGCTTGGGAGCTTATAAACAGTCCTGGATACAGCAAAACTGTATCTGGACTAGACTCATTACAGGAAAGGGGGGAAACTAGCTTTGCATGTTTTTTTTTTTTTTTAGTAAAGTGGAAAAGGAGAAAGCTGGAACAGAAGGTAATTCAAGGTTAATAATCTAAGTGGGTTGGCCTTCATAAATGTTCTCTCTCTATGAGGTAGAATGAACTAATGACACTAGACTGGGAGGAGTGTCCCAGATCAAATATACAGTATTGGTGGGCAACTGCAAAGCTACCAATTATAAGAACAAGACAACAATAGGGAGGGGATGTGGGAAACTATTACAGTTACTAGCTGTAGCCACTAAATGAAAGTTTTAAACAGATAAAGGAATAAGGAGACACTAGAGAATGCTTTTAACTGCAAATAAATCAGTTATATGATACCTGACTAGAACACAGAAGCCTCAAAAAATCAAAAATGCACAGAAAAGCATGGATAGAGCACTCACAAACAGAAAATACAATTCTCAGTATGAAAAAGAAGTTTACAGTTAAGCAATTCAGTAAACATGCAATTAGAGTAATGAAAATGTATCTAGCAATGAAAAATACAGTTAAAACAATATATAAATGCAGTGAAACAGTAAAAAAAAGCTTTATAACAGTGCAAAATTATAAGCGTTGCAGAAGTGCAGTTCAATGAAGTAAGTGTAAGAAATAACTTATCCAGCTCTTGGAATGTTAAGGAATTTCTGCTTAGTCTCAGTAATGAATCACCATCCACAGCCTGGTAGATACAAGCACAGCCTTTTGCAGGCACAGGGTTTTTATATACCAGAAAGGATGGAAGAGTCGCATCATATGCTTTTACACCCAGAAGAGCTATTAAATTATCCCACACTTCATACCTGTCAATTTATTTAGCTTCTTTATTTTGAATCCTTATGACATACTTTCATTTTTCATTTTTTTCGGCCTACTTTTTCTCTACTCCCCTTTTGCCTTCTTTTACTTTTTCTGCATGTTTTCTTTTCCATCTCACCACTATTCTTAAGGATTGTTTCTGCATTCCCTTTTGTATTTTTTCCATAATGCCCCCCCCCCCCAGGAAACATCTCCTTCATTTTCTGTCTCACTCTGCTTCACAATTTCTTTAAAATAAGTCATCCTGCAACCCTCTTGACTGGAGGGTTGTAATGACACATCCATCATTTGGTGACTCGTCTCCATCAAAGAGGTTTCTTTGAAATATCTCCTCAGAATCCTGCACACATTCTCTGGTCTCAATATTCACCTCCCTTTCTCTCACCACCCAATCATCTTCTTTTCTCTCCATCTGCCTCCCTGTTTCTCTGGCTGCCTCTGCACCTAAAGTGGAAACAGGAAGTGCTCCTGCAAAATGGGTCCATCTCACAACAATAATGAGTTGGAGAAGTTCTCTGATGCCCTGGCCAAATTTCCCCTGACAGTGTAAATACCACATTGGTTTACTCTGAAAAGAGACTGCTAGCCTAATGGGACTAGCTTAGTCAACAAAGGATAAATAAATATAGAGCAGTCCACAGTTAATGTATTGTGTTCCTTCGAGTTTCTCTGGTAAAGCAAAAAATCTTCATGCTCCGACTTCTGACTCTAGTATTTTTTTTTAAACTGTTTTTCTTGAGAAGCCTTGTGTTCAGCCATTCATTCCTTCATTTCAGCCTTAGATATATGCTGTGTTATCAGCTCGTTTGAATAGCTACTTAAAGTGTCTTCTTGTTTTCCCAGCCTTTTTCATTTGACTTTGTATTCCTCTAGCTCCTCACGTATGTTAAACACCTCTAAGGGCACTTGATTTTTTTTTCTCTGAATTAGCCAGTTGGAATTCAGGCAATGTAATAACTTACCAGTAACTGATTTTATCTCAAATTTCTAACTTATTGGCTTTTTTAAAATGTTCTTAGTTTTCACACAGAGAGAGCTTTAATCAACCTGCTGCTTGGTATACCATCTTGGATGCCCATTATGTTACTTATTTTGTACATTTTTTCCAGTTAGTTTACGTTTAGCATTGTCCATAACCACATTAGTCATGTATTAAGTTATACTTTAAAAACGGTTCAGAATAGTAAATGCCAAGCATGGATTATTCAAAAGTTTGAAACAGAATGTAGAAGAAAAATGGGGAAAAAACTTAAAAGTAATATTGCTTGCGCCACTTTGAACATTATCAGTCACAGCTTCACTACCCTATTCATATAGTAATAGTAAAAGGACAGATGTAGCCATAAAATAAATTTGCTTAACAAATGCATTCTAGGTTTGGGTAGGCTGTGGTGTGGCAGGCCTTTTCCATGACACCATCATCAAGATCTCAAGTCTTCAGTGTCTCTAGGAGAAATCCTTGGTTACATTCTGAGAAAGGCCTACTTTGAGTCCTTTAGCACACCAGTGAAATGAATACTGTTATCAGATACCACGTTGTCAAGCTCTTTCATTTAAGTGTTGGCTGAGCACAGAGGTTTTCCCCCCTCAAAGATGCAACTACAGTATGCAGCTTTTCAGCAGACTCCTTCCTAGTTTTCACTGCAGTATAGGGTTGCCACCTTTTCAAATGGCCAAAGTGGGACATTTTTGGTACAAACATCAGATTTTACAGGCCGACACATACCCACGGTCAGTACAAAGGTTAGAACTTAACTTTTTTGCCTAAATAAAAGCTTATTCTTGTAGCATTTTAGTTGCTTATTCTGTTTCTTATAACATTTAGGCATTTTAGCTACAGAATAACTGTTTTATGCAACTATTACATAAAATATAGGAAATAATTTTGTCCTAAAATCTCAGGACATTTGCCATTTTTACAAATTTTTGTCAGGACACAACTGCCCAATGAGGGACTGTCCCTCGTAAAGTGGGACAGGTGGTAACCATACTGCAGTATGTAATTCAGATGCCTGTGCCACATTCTCCTCATCATTCGTTTTTCTGAGTAAATTTACATTAATGTGGACACTGCAGTGGTGCAATGACTAACACTGCTGTGTCACAGCAAGAGGTTTTCCAGTTCATATTTTAGCTTTGTGCCTTCTGTGCAGAGTCTACATGTCCTTTCTTTGTCTCTGTGGGTTTACTCCAGTTGCACAGGAATCCTCCCACTTCCCTAAAACATGCAATAAGTTGATAGGTGTTTTGCAAGTTGCCTACAGATGTGCCTGCAGTGTGTGAGTGAGTGAGCAAGCAACCAAATGGGTTCCCTAAATTACCAGAACCCTGTCCAGAATGAGTTTCAAAGCCTTGGATGGATGGATGGATGGATAGATTGCAAAACTATGGTACTGAGCTCTTTCTGGGGGTTTACTATCATAAGTGCGAACGGCACTACGTCGACTGTCATATACTCGAACATGGAAGGTCGTAATCGGTAATGTCGAAGACAAAATAATCAATCTAGGAATGGTTTAACATGGGTCGAGGTAGATGTTCAGTATTATTCCGAACTACAAACATCTCCCCTACCTCGACCCATGTTAAAACCATTCCTAGATTGATTATTTTGTCTTCGACATTACCGATTACGACCTTCCATGTTCGAGTATATGACAGTCGACGTAGTGCCGTTCGCACTTATGATAGTAAACCCTTTCTAGGTTTCTGTCATAAGCCACCAGGATGTATGAGTCTTTACAAATCTAAGTACAGATATTCAGAAACCATCACTGGGTTGGCTCTACTTTTTCCCACCACTGTCTGGATTTTTTTAGTGTGACATTTCTGCAGAAGTTGGCAAACATTGTTTCCCCTCAAGTCATTCTTCTTCTTTCGGCTTTTTCCCAGTTAGGGGTCACCACAGAGGATCACTTGTCTGCTCATGATTGGCAGTGGAGTTTTACAGTGTCGAGTTGCCAGCCCAACCTTCCACAGAAGGCACACACACACACGCACACACTCACACCTAGGGCCAATTCAGAGTGTCCAATCCACCTACAAGCATATCTTTGGGATGTGCAAGGAAACCGGAGCACCCAGAGGAAACTCATGCGACCATAGGGAGGACATGTAGACTCCACACAGAAGGCACCCCAGCCAAGAATCGAACCGGAGAACCTCTTGCTGTGAGGCGCAACGCTAACCCCTGCACCACCACGGCCGCCCCAAGATAAGTCATTCTAATGCAATAATTTCCCCTTTGACTGCAATTTCAAAAAATAAAATTAATATCAACACACAACTCAGCGATCAGGCTGAAGATGGGCAACAACCTCCTTTGCATTTGTACAAGTTGTACTTTTTGGGTTTGCTTTAAAACTGCATGTTATACTCATATGTCATACTGCAGTAAATTATTCTTCACCTTTATTTACTGTTATGGCTGGATCTATAAATGTTTTGTCATGAAAATATGATGTTAAGTTGTCAATCTCGCCTTCATTCTTGCTGGATGGGTTCGGAGCCGATCCTCGGCTCCGACTCGGCACTTGCTTAGCTTGAGAACTCCTTTTACCAACTCGAGGCAACCCTATATCCCATGATGCAAGGCGTGACTACCTCAGATCTCGTTTGCCGCTTTGCGAAGAGGTCTCCTTTTTTGCCAGCTGAGGTAAGTTTGAGTTTTCAAACAGCTTTAGTCAGGGTTTATCTCCCCCTTTTTTCATATCTTTTAGTGGATAGTCCATACAATCTCCCTATTCCCCCTATAGTAAAAATTTTTACTTTATAAAAAGTTTTAAAAAAAATTCAGTTAGGCATAGGCCTTCCTTATTAATCCCTATCTGTGTGTCTGTGTTTGGGGATTAATTTGTGTGACTGTTTTTGGTGTGTGTGTCTGTGTGTGAGTATTTTATTACTCTCTTTTTCCTTAGACTATGTTTAAAGAGGTAAAGGTCTCGGGCTTCAAGAAGTGTGACTCGTGCTGTCAGAAAATGTCTCTGACAGACTGTCACACTTCTTGTGTTTACTGCCTGGGGCCTTTACACCTGCAGGACTCCTGTGCTTTGTGTCACTCTTTTAGCCAGCGAGTCCTGCAGGAAAGGAGGAATAAATTAATCCTCCGTGGCTTGCTAAAGCCGGAAGGTTCACCCACTAAACCTGGGTCCAGTAAGCCTTCCAAGCCATCCAGGGGTCAGGCTACAGCTTCCAAGCCTTCCCCGGTGGCTCCGACTCGCCAGTCGAGATCGGCCGGCGAGCCAATCTTTCTCCTTCTCAGCTAGGGTCGGTTCCGATCGGTTCCGACACCCAATCTGCTGTTGCCTTGTCGGCTCTGGCTGGAGCCGACACAGTATCCAGTATCGGAGCCGAGAAGCCTTCGGCTCCATCTGGAACCCATAGGACGTCGGCTCCGATGACTTCCTCCAAGAAGAGATCTCGGTCCCCGTCTTTGGAATTTATCTACTCGGCTCCGGGGTCTCCTCTTTTGTCGGAGCAGAGTCATCGGAGCCGATCTTCGAGATCTTCCAGGCTGTCTGACCACGATTTAGAGAGGGTGGTAAGCAGGCTGCTAAAGTCGCAGGCACTGGCCCAAATGCTCCATAGCCCGTCTCAGCAGACTTCGGCTATTGCATCAACCCTTGAACTTCCTCCTCCGACTCCCCACCAGAGTTCGGAGCCGGAGCTTCTCGGGACAGCGACCGATACATCCCCTTTCGGCTCCGTCGTCTTCGGCTCCGATCTCCTCCTTGAGACCTTCCTTGGAGGGATCCGGTCGTCGGGTTTCCCTAGTCGGCTCCGAGGGGGCTAGTGGCATCGGACCCTTGTCCGACCCCGCTCTCCCTCTCGGGGCTTCGGCTTTGGTAAGCTCGGCACCGACATCGGCCTCGGAGCCTTCCCTCTCAGTGGAGCCGGGAATTCCTATTTCCTCGGAACGGGAATATTCCGGTCTCCCGGGGAGGGGAGCCTTTGAGGTGATGAGTGTCCTGGCTCCTGAGCCAGGTCAACGGTCCATCCCTCTAGCTCCTCCCTCTTCGGTGCCTGTAGACGCCTCTTGCCAGCCTCTTGCTATCAGGCCCAGGGATCCATCGCCCCAGGTTTCCCCATTGGGAATATCTTCCTCTTCCGAAGTTTCTCCTGATCCTGCAGGGGAACCCCCTCGGAAGAGGACATGTAAGAGGAAACACACAGACTCCCCTGAGTCTACTACATCTGATACCGACTTAGATGAGTCGGAGGGTTCCCCACGATCCCCCTCTGAGGATGTCTCCTTTTCAGACATCCTTGAGCTCCTCAAACAGAGGGGGAATTGGCCCTCCATTGACCCCTCCGAGGATGAGTCGGTATACCTGGAGGCTTTTGGATCCCGACCCTCCACCTCCTGGGTGTCTCTGTCTTTCGACCCACTTATGCAGGTAGTGGCTCGGAAGGCGTGGGCAGCTCCAGATTCTGTGGAACCTGTCCCCAGGAGACCATCCAAGTTTATTACGGCCCCTACGGACAAACAGTTTCTTTCCAAGGGCGTCTCTATGGATGCTATGGTGGTGGCGGCGGCCACTAAGAAGGAACTTGCGGATCCTTCAGTACCTGTCCATCCTCCTATCAAGGATTCTAGGGCCATGGACAGGTATGGAAAGCGGATGTTTTCTTCAGCGACCTTTGCTATGCGTTCGCTGAACTACCTTTGTCACTTCACCAGGCTTCAAAGAGATATTCTCAAGGAACTAGGTGAAGTGGTCCAGGATCCTTCTGTTGCTGGGGCTCAAGAAAAGATTGCCTCACAGCTAGCAATCCTGAATTCCTTATCCAACTCCTCCATGCGGCTCATATCCTATGCGGCCGCTGGAGCGAGCAGGGCCGCAGGCACAGGAGTGGCTCTTAGACGTCAAGCCTGGATGCGGCTTTGTAATTTTGGGGACCCCTTTAAGGCGTCCTTCACCAATACCCGCTTTGATGGTTCGGCTTTGTTCGGACCTCAGGTGAAGGATACCTTGACCAGGTGTGAGCAGGACGGTAAAACTCTTTCTGCCATTGGAGTCCATTTTTCCACCCCTTCTAGACCATATCCCAAGGGTCAGAAGGGAGGGAAGATGTGGTTCATAAAGCCCAAGGAGCTACACGGACACCGTGGTCAGTTTACCCCAGAGGCAGAGGGGTAACAATAATAGATGCCGGCCTAGAGGCAGGGGGGGTCCTCAGAACCAGGGCAACAGGGAGTCTCTTCCTGAGAAGCCCTTTCAGCACCCCTGAGGTGTTGCCCGACTGTCCACCCTTGGAGGCAGTCGGGAAGGATTTCGCTGTACCCAGTAGCCTGGCATTCCCTTTCACAAGATATGTGGGTACAGTCGATCATATCCGAGGGTTACAAAATCCCCTTGAAGGTATCCCGTACCTCAACAATCCCTTCCAGACATCTCACCCGGTCAAAGGGATTTGGCAGAACAGGAGGTTTCAAAGCTCCTAGAAAAAAGAGCCGCCCAGACTGTTCCGGCAGACCAAGTAGGATCCGGCGTCTACTCGAGATTCTTTTTGGTCCCCAAAAGGACGGGAGATTGGAGACCACTATTAGACCTGAGCAGTCTAAACAGATTTGTCAAGAAGGCAAGATTCCGGATGGTCACGCTTCAGTCCATTCTGCCCTTTCTGGGCAAGGACAACTGGATGTGCTCTATAGACCTTCAGGACGCGTACTATCACATAAAGATTCACAGGCGCTCCAGAAGGTTTCTCCGCTTTCGGCTAGGGACCAGTCATTACCAATTCAGAGCCCTGCCTTTGGCCTCACTTCAGCCCCCAGAGTGTTTACCAAATGTATGGCAGTGGTCACAGCTCATCTGAGACATCAAGGATTCCAGGTGTTTCCTTATTTAGACGACTGGCTCCTCTCCGCCACCACCAAGTGTCAGCTTCTTCATACCAGAGACTACACTCTGCAGCTATGCAGGAGTTTGGGAATTTCAGTGAATTTCGAAAAATCTTCTCTGCGGCCTTGCCAATCTATCATCTTTATAGGCGCAGAATTAAACACCGTCAAATTGTTAGCCAGACTAACAGATCAAAGAATTCTGGACATCCAAAAGTTCGTTCGGATTTTATTGCAGAGCAGCAAAGTCAAAGCCAGGCTGATACTAAAGGTTCTAGGTCTTATGGCTGCGGCCATTGTTCTTCTACCACTGGCTCGCTTCCACATGCGTCTTCTGCAGTGGATGTTATTCACTCAGTGGTCGTTCCACAGTCTTCCGATGAGGCATGAAATCTTAGTCACACAATCGTGCAGGACTCATCTGAATTGGTGGATATCTTCCCCTCTTCTTCATCAGGGCCGACCTTTTGTTCCCCCTCCTCCGGTTGCCACAGTTACTACGGATGCCTCTCTGATTGGGAGGGGGGTGGCATTATCAGGGTAGGATGGTCCACGGGACGTGGCAACCCATAGAATACCATCTGCAGATAAATGTCCTGGAGATGAGAGCGGTGCTTTTAACGTTGCAAGCCCTCAACGACTTTCTTCCCGTAGGGACTATTGCAGTACAAACGGACAACATGTCCATGGTCTGGAACATCAACAAGCAGGGCGGGACCAGGTCCTATCCGTTGTGTCGAGAAGCTCTCAGACTTTGGCAATGGGCAATCTCCTCTCATCGGTTTCTGATAGCAACGCACATCCCCGGCAGGTCCAACCTCTTGGCGGACAGGCTGAGCAGATCCATTCTCATGCCTCACGAGTGGTCTCTCAATCAATCTGTAGTGGACCAGATTTTTCTGAAGTGGGGCACACCTTGTTGCAATCTTTTTGCTACACCCCAAAACAGCAAGTGCCCCGATTATTTCACCCTCTTTCCCCTACCAGGCCAACCCCTGAGAGACTCTCTAACCCAGGATTGGCCCCGGGGACTTCTGTACGCTTTTCCTCCCTTTCCCTTGATTCCACAAGTCATTCAGAAAGCCACCGTTTTGAGGGCAAAATTGATTCTCATTGCCCCTTACTGGCCTCGACAAATTTGGTTTCCGTCTCTGCATTGTCACCTCCTGGTGCAGCCCTGGCATCTGGACCCAGTTCCGGATCTCTTGATCCACCAGTCGGGTCAACAGCACCGGGCCATTCATTCTCTCAACCTCACTGCTTGGTTGCTCCACTTCCTTCCCTAGCCAGGCTTCCTATGATCTCTGATTCGGTCAGAGACATTTTAGTGGCTTCTTTAAAGTCGTCCACCAGAACCGTTTATGCTAGCAAGTGGCAACGTTTTTCCATTAGGGCAAATTCCAGGAATATTGATCCCTTTACTGCTCCTGTGCATTCTGTTTTAGATTTCCTGGCTGAAGTTTTTCAGTCAGGATCTTCTTCATCTACAGTAAAAGTTCAACTGGCTGCTATTTCCAAGTATCATGTTGGCCTGCATGATCATAACATTATGTCTCATAGACTATGCAAGGCCTTTCTAAGAGGAGTTTTTCTCCTAAAGCCGCCGATAAAGCATCCTCCTCCACAATGGGATCTAAATTTAATGTTGGCATCCTTGATGTTACCTCCCTTCGAACCGTCTGCTTCATGTTCTTTGAAATTATTGACCTGGAAAACTATATTTTTACTGGCTGTCACTTCAGCAAGAAGGGTTTCCGAGATTCAAGCTCTCTGCATCCGTTCCCCTTACTTGGTTTTTCACAAGGACAGGGTATCCTTAAGAACGAACCCGTCCTTTCTTCCCAAAGTTGTGTCTCAAACCAATATTAATCAATCCATAGATCTACCAGTTTTTTTCCCAAACTATTCTGACAGAGTTGAACAAAAGCTTCATTTTTTGGATGTCCATCGTCAGCTCAGGTACTATTTGCATAGAACGAAACAATTCAGGAAATCGGATCAATTATTTGTCTCCTATGCAGAAAATAGGAAAGGTCTCCCAGTGTCTAAAGTGACCTTATCCAGATGGTTGTCTTCCGCCATTTCTTATGTGTACTCTCTCAGAGGCAAGCAACTACCTTCTAAACCGAAAGCACACTCAACCAGGAGTCTATCCACTTCTGCAGCCTTTCAGGATAGACTACCTATTGATACCATTTGTGCAGCAGCTACTTGGGCCACTCCTCATACCTTTGTCTCTCATTACAAGTTGGACTTGGCCTCCAGAGACAGGGCCAGTTTTGGTTCCACAGTTCTCAAGAGTCTGTTCCATTGAGCCACCCGGGATACAGGTGCTAGGGACGCAGTCCCATCCAGCAAGAATGAAGGCGAGATTGACAACTTAACATTTAGAAGTTATGTACCTACCATAACGTTCCATGTTAGTTGTCTTCTCGCCTTCTTTCTTGCGTCCCTCCCTCCTTCCCCCTGGCCTGGACAGATCTTGAAGAGTTCCTATCAGGTTGTTTCCTCCTGAGCCTTCATTAGAGGACTCTTTATTATGAACTTGGGTTTCCTAAATATATTAGGTTAGTCCTTAGCAGGGTAGGTTAGCTACCAAACGAGATCTGAGGTAGTCACGCCTTGCATCATGGGATATAGGGTTGCCTCGAGCTGGTAAAAGGAGTTCTCAAGCTAAGCAAGTGCCGAGTCGGAGCCGAGGATCGGCTCCGAACCCATCCAGCAAGAAAGAAGGCGAGAGAAGACAACTAACATGGAACGTTATGGTAGGTACATAACTTCTAATTTTGTTAGAATGCTAGAAGAACTAAAACAGTTGCATATTTTTCTTTCATTTTTATTTTTATTTTATTTTTTGTAAGAGAGATACATGCACAGAAGATTAACTCTTAAAATTTTGTGGACAGTATTCTCTTTGCTCCTGATGTAGTCAATGATAAACTGTCTTCCTTCATAAGAGTTACTCTGAACATGAATCAGAAGTTGCTGTGGTAGAGATTCTAGTCTAATTGAGTAGGGCATATAAAATATTGCATGATAACTATAAGAATCAGTCAGTAGCAGGTTAGAAAAGATTGGAAAGAGAAAATGGAAAAGCAATTTACGGATGAACAATGGAAGGAATATGTATGGCTCCCTAGTATGCAACAAAGTCCAGAAGGTTTAGGATTTTTGCTTTTAAGTGTTTGAAGTGTGATTGTGTATGAAAATACCTATTCAAAGAAGTTTTCCTGGTGTAGATAGCAAATGTTCACTACAGAGTACTCTTGTCAAAATATTGGGTGGAACAAATGGCTGTTACTAAGGAAATGATTCTTTTGAGCTGGGATACTGGCTCTGAATTCCCTAGGCATAGTAAGGCTTATTAAGTTGGCTGCCAAAAAAGTAATAACTAGAAAATTGAAATCAAATTCTAAACCAGCTGTATTTGAAATATTGAATATTATACAAAGAGATAAAAGAACTGGAAGAATGATCTTTAGAAAAGGGAAATAGCAAATTACATAGAAATGGAATTTGTTGGAATAATATTTGCAGAATATTGTTCAGGAGGAGGAGGAGTGAGGTTTCAAGTGAAGGCTAGACTTAAACAATTTATGCAGTGTTGGACTAAATGACAGTGGCAATAAAGAAAGAAAATTTGTGTAATGTATTTGAATGGAACAAATATTAATATACTTTGTTTTCTTTTCTACTAACACATGTTTCTATGTCTTAAGCAGTAATTTAATAAAGGTCTTAAAAAGTGGATCAGAAGTAATCAAAGATAGAATCGGTTTTCATGTAAAAATTTATTTTTTATTATTTGACTCGTTAACACACCCGCGTCGTGTGGAATGTCCGACCTGTAGCAGCCTACTCACATCTTGCACTCCAGAGCATTTTCTGAAAAATAAACTTAGAAGAGCATCAAATAAACAAATATAAATATTTTGTGAACAAAAAAAGTTGATAAAACTGTACAAATACCAATGTTGTTAGTAAAAAAAAAAAAAGTATTCTTTACAGTGATAATCTTCTTCTTTCGGCTTTTCTCGGTTAGGGGTCGCCACAGCGGAACTCCAGTCCGCTAATGATTGGCAGTGGATTTTTATGGTGCTGAGGTGCCCGCCCGACGCCCATTCACGCACGTCTTTCGAATGCCACTCGACCGCAGGGAGGACATGCAGACTCCACACAGAAGGCGCTCCAGCCAAGAGCCAAATGGGAGATGATAATCAGTGCATATTCAAAGTCTTTCCATAAATACTATATTGTATTAGAATCATGATGTCTGTTACTTAACTAGCCTATCAAGGGGCTTATTTTATGTATGTGCAATACCAAGGTAGCTCACCTACACACTGAAGGACTGTAAAGTGCAATATACAAACTGTGCAATAATTCAGTCTACTCATAGATATGCTGCTATTGTTTCAATTTTACTTTGACAATGTTACCTTAATATTGTTCCTTGTCTTCCTGGTCTCCTGATGTTCTTCTTGTTTCACTGGTGCAGTCATCACATTTAGGTTATCCCTGCCAGGGTAGCACTCAGTCGGCCCAAATACCCGAGGCTTAGTATTTCTGCGTCGGTTGCTGTCGCTTCGAGACTGACGTCAGGTCGTCAGTAGTATAAAGTAAGACAGCCGATGCCATTACATCAGTCTTTCTTGCCGAGGAGCCCAGCGCAGAAGCAGTTCGCACAAGTGCCGGTCGGCCGATACCTGAGTTTCATTTTCTGAATTGAAGCTGAAGTCTTCTAAAGCGAAGTACCCCGTTGGGGATTCTTTTTTCTTGCTCTAACCAATGTCAGAAAAAGTTAACAATTGTCTCGCCTGTGGAAAGCAAATACCACACCAAGACTTTCATTTTTATTCTGTCGCTTGTTTAGGCCCAGACCACGATGTCCCTCGCTGTCGCTTTTGTGCTTTGTTCAACGCCAGAACTATATGTCGTCGGGCCCTGATTGTAGCTAGATATTTTCGCCACAGTCCTCGAATTCCGATATGGCTTAAATAAGCCATCCAACAGCAGATCTTCCGAAAAAACGTAAGGATAAAGACAGAGACGGACCTCACAGGTCCTAACCTACCGACGATGCTTCCGTTAAGCTAGTCAGCAGTTCTCCTGTCCTCAGTGAGCCCCTGATGCCCGCTTCTGTGGATTCACAGGCTGCTACCGAGACCCTTTCAGAGTCTGGTATGCCGCAAAACTCTTCATCAACTAAGGATCCTGTGGTTGTCTCTACCTTGGATGGGTCCAGAGCCGCTGGGCAGGCACTGGCTTCCGAGGAAGTACTTTCCACTACCGATTTTAGACACAAACAGACTTCTTTCGCGTCTACTGTTCTTTCAAAAACTACCGAGTTTCTAAGGCCCAGGGTACGAACCAGGCCCAAAAAACTGACGACCCAATCTCAGGCACCTGCTTCCTTGCCTCAGTCTCAAATGCTTAAAATGGCGGAAGACCTTATAATGCTTATCAGGGGAAGCCAAGCTACCCCTTCCAAAAGAAAGAGATTTGGATTTGTCCCCAGTAGTTTTATCTGAATAGGAGTCCGATGACTCTAATGCATCTAAAAATGAAGATATGCAACCCCTCTCTGCGTATGAGGATTTTGATGTGGAGGAATCCATTCCTTCAGCCTCTCCACCCGAGGACTTTTCCTTTGGGGAAACCCTTCATACTTTAAGGGAGCATTTCCAGTGGGAATGTCAGGACTACCATCAGTCTAAAAAGAGACTCGGGAAATTCTTAGATCTTCCACAGCACAGACCCTTGGCCATTCCTTCTGTCCTGGATGTTGTGGATGATGTTTTTATAGAATCTAGTTTGACAACTGACAGCCTCCCTCCTGCTCCCAGGAAACCTGACTGGTATTACAGAGTCCCTGACTTGCACAAATTTCTTTTCAAAAATCCTACTGCTGACCTTGAGGTTATTTCTCAACGGCCTAAAGGAATTAAAGCCATTTCTGCTAAGATTCCCACCCCCTCAGATAGGGATTCCCGAGCATTAGACAGATGGGGTAAAAAAGTATACACCTTTGCTACTCTTGCAGTTAGAGTACTAAATTGTCAGTTCCATATGCTAAAATTCCAGCAACATACCATGGAACTCCTCAAACAGAAAATATATTTTGCTGCTTGTGCAGAAAGTAGAGTTACAAGAGTTAATGCATTCTGCAAGTCAAGTAACTAAGCACACCTTACACTGTGGTTTTGATGTCCTAGAAACATCTTGCAGGGCATCAGTCACCAGTTCTGTCCTTAGGCATGCTTGGCTTAAGGAGCAGCCCTTGCCAGACCATGTCACATCTAAATTATTGGATGCAGCCTTGCACAAGGACAACCTATTTGGCACCAAGGCAGAGGAGATCTTAATAAAGATGGAAGAAAAAGCTAAATCTATGCAGACAGTTAAGGATTTCCTGCAAGTCCAGCCACCCAGGTTCAGTAGGCATTGCCCCTCCAAGCACTGGTCATTTCCTGCCCTCTCAAGTTCAGTTCAGCCCAGACCCCGGGGAAGACCCCCCCCCCCCCAGACAACAGCCACAGGTAATGCAGAGATCAAAGCAATGGAGTTCCTCCAGAGCGTGCAAAGCCACACCCTCATGGTAAGAACTCACAATGACTCTCCACTTCCACCCCCTCCCTCTGTTCACCCGCACTTGCCCCTAGGAGGAAAACTCTTCTTCCACGTAAGCACCTGAGCCACCATTACCAACGACTGCTGGGTCCTCAACATAGTGTCCCAGGGATACAAATTTTCTTTCCACACACTACCAACCCCAAAAGGGTTCCCAGATCTTCCTCCAAACCAGTGAGCAGAGGCCAAAAAGGAAGTCCTTTCCCTGCTTTCTATGAGGGCAATAAAGCACGTTCCTGCAGAACAGATAGGCCAAGGTTTCTACTCCAGGCTTTTCCTGATACCCAGAAAAGAGGGCACCTGGTGCCCCATCCTCTATTTATCCATTCTAAACACCTTCCTGGTGATACCAAAATTCAAAATGCTCACCCTCCAGCAACTACTCCTTATGCTTTCCAAGAATGCTTGGCTAGCAACCCTAGACCTAAAAGAGGCCTACCTCTACATCCCAATCAGGGAATCCTGCAGGAAATGTCTACGTTTCAGGACAAGATCTCTGCACTTTCAGTTCTCTGCGCTTCCCTTTGGCTTATCTACTGCTCCCAGAGTTTTCACAAAATGTCTGGCTTCCGCCATTGCTTTTTGCAGACAAAGAAATATTCAAATCTACCCATACTTAGATGACTGCCTAATTCAGGCAGACAGTCTGGAAAAATTGCTCAAGCACCTGGATTTTGTAAAGTCCCAGCTGACCTTCCTAGGGTACATTATCAATGAAAATAAATCCAAGCTAGTACCCACCCAAAGGATTATATTCCTGGGAGCAAGCCTGGACACAGCACCCTCAGATGGCATTCCTTACACCATAAAAGCAAACTTACCTGACAGCCCATTTCTCTCAACTAGCCACCAGACCCCAGTTATCCGCAAGGAAAATCTGCAAGCTCTGGGGTTCATGGCATCTTGCATTCTACTCAGCTCAACAAGTTCTGCACCAGGGAGCCTCACTGCAGGGCCTGGAAAGTGGAAGTCCTATCCTTCCCGTGGGGCAACCTCTCAGTCTATGCATTTCCCCCACTACCTCACATTACCAGGGTACTACTGAAATTAAGGGAGGAAAAACCGAGGACAATTCTGATTGCTCCACACTGGCCTCGCCAGCACTGGTACCCACTGCTGTGCAGCCTGTCCCCTCTGCCACCATGGCATCTCTCTCAAATCCCAACTCTCCTGACCCAGAGTGAAGGAGAATTCATGCATCCTCAATTGCAGACCCTCAATTTGGCAGCCTGGCTTATTCCCTGACCACTGAACAAGCTGCCAATCTCAGTAAACAGGTTCTAGATGTTATACGTGAGGCCAGGCATCCTAGCACTAGAAAGTCTTATGCTGACAAATGGAAAAGGTTCTGCACCTGGAACCAGGCTAAGAGAGCCGATATGGCACAGCCCTCCCTACCTCTCATCCTGGGGTTACCTAGCTGACCTGCTACATGGTGGTCTCTCCTTTTCCTCTATTAAAATTCATGCTTCTGCTATATCTACTCATTTCAAGACTGAGCACCCACTTTTCTCACACCCTCTCATCAAACAGTTCCTAAGTGGGGCTAGCAACTTGAGGCCACTCAGAAGAGCACCTATCCTAGCTTGGGACCTAAACTTTGTGTTGGAAAAGCACACCCTGCCCCCCTTTGAACCAGCAGCTTCAGCAGAGTTAAAGTTTCTCTGCTGAAAGACAGCCTTGCTTCTGGCCATCACTTCAGCTAGAAGAGTATCCGAGCTACAAGCAAATGACACATAGCCCACAAACTCAGTGTGCCACTCAACCACAGTCCATAAGGCATAACAACATACCCAACACTCTAGTCATAGGTGACCCTATAGACAGGCACACTGATGTTCCATTCACCAGGCTAAACAAGGAGAAAGTTACTGTCAGCTGCCTGTCAGGTGCCAGGATCCGCCACATAACGCACACACTCAGGTCACTCCACAACAAGTATAAATACAACTCTGTCATTCTCCATGTTGGTGTGAATGACCTTGAGATGTACCTTCCTGGACTACATGAAAAGAGACATGGAGGAGCTCTCCGATCTTGTAGCCCACGCAGGTATGACCCTAGCCATGAGTAGCATCCTGCCATCACCCAGAATGATACCACAGTACAAGGACAAAATGATTGACTTCAACAATTGGCTAAGCTTCTGGCATCATTCTAAGGGGATCCAGTATCTCTCTGCTGGGATGGCATGATCGACAGACCACGATGCTTTGCCAGAGATGGCCTGCATTTGTCACCTTTGGGATTCCGGATACTGGCTAAGGCTCTTGCCACACCAATAGTGCCTTTTTTAGGCAAGGTTCAAATGACAAATTCACCACCATAACAGGTACAACCAAGCAAAATCTGAGGGTAGTGCTACTCAATGCTAGAAGTTTAAACCTCAAAATGCATTCACTTGAGGCACCCCTTAAAATGGAGAACATCGACATCTGTGCAGTGACAGAGACCTGGTTCAAGGCTCCAGAGAGCACCCCTGCATTACCAGGCTGTAATTCATACCACATGTTTCGGCCACCTAACCTGGACTGAAACACTAAAGGTGAAGGAGTGTCCATATTCATTAAGGATATCCACACCTCCAGGCTAGTTGCTCAGCATAATGCATCCGAGATTATCCAAGTGCAACTAACTCTGGGCAAGACCGCAATCCAAATTGTAACTTGCTACAGATCCCCCACCATGCCCCAGGATTCCCACTCCTCATTTCTTGATACACTGGAAAATATTAGGGTACAACCCAACACCCTAATAAAGGGCAATTTCAACTACCCCACCATTAACTGGGAAAACTACTTGTGTACCAACTCTTTTACTCACCGTTTTCTGGAATTTATAAATTCCACCAACTTATCCACACCCCCACCAGGGGCAGCATTATCCTAGACCTGGTCATTACCAACATGTGCGACCAGTGTTCCACACCAGAGGTCAATTCCTCGTTGGTCAGATACGACCACAACTAATCAGCCTAGACATCCACATCCCACCCCTACTCCCCATTAGGGAAAACACTGTAAAAAATTTCTCCAAAGCCAACTTCACGCTTAAGACAGAAGTTGTAAACTTCACAACACCATTCAGACGGACAGTAGAGGTATGACTGCTGAATCCTACACAAATGCACTTTATAAGCACTTACACAAGTGCATGTATCGTGCTATCCCTAACAGAACCAGGGTGCTATCCTCCAAAAAAGGAAGCTAATCTGGTGATCCCGTGCCATAAACAAACTTTAGAACAGAAGAAAAAAGCTGTTGCAAAAAATAATAAAATCCCATGACTGGAAGATCTCCCTGGTCAACCTCAGTAAGAAGCTGAGATCCCTCATAAAATCCTCCAAAGCTAGTTATGAAAACAAAATCGCCAATGATTCTAAAGACAACCACAAAGCATTCCATAGGTATGTCAAGAATCTCAATGGCAACACTCAAATCTGCTCAGTTACAACACAATGGCACTAAATATACAGAACCAACTGATATTGCCAGCATCCTAGCAGATAGATTCAGTGCTAACTTTACCCCACCCCCCTAACGGGCCCATCTCTATACTGGAAGAATGCAAAGTTCCTGTAATCACAGCTGCAACTCTCCAAAGTCAAGAACACAGCATCCCAGGCTGCATTCTACTTGAACTACAGAATGAATTGGCACTCCACCTAAGCACCATGTTCAATCATAACCTCACCTCAGGCTTTGTGCCCACTGAATGGCGCATAGGGACGGTTATCCCACTCCACAAAGGGGGAGCCAGCACGGACCCCAGGAGCTACCGCCCCATTAGCCTAACGAGCCTGGTCTGCAAGGCCATGGAATGTATCATCATGGAACTTATAAACAAAGACACCGTTAATCTCCAAACTCTGGACCCCACCCAGTTCGGGTTTGTAAAATGCAGATCATGTCTCCTAAACCTGATTGACTTCTTTGAAGCAGTCACCAAAGCCGTAGACGAGGGTAGGGTGGTTCACACAGCCTCTCTAGATCTTGCCAAGGCTTTTGACACCATCTCCCAGTCTGGAATTGTATATAAACTCACTAAACTAGGTATAAATCCCTATGTCACAAGATGGGTTGCCAACTGGCTCACTGACAGAACCCACACTGTCAAAGTAGCAGACTCCAAATCCAACTTCTTACAAGTGACAAGTGGAGTACCACAGGGTTCAGTCTTGGGTCATCTTCTGTTTGGTATCTACTTTTCTAATGTACAGGGTAACACAGAAGGTCTTTGGCTAACGAAGTTCACAGATGACTGCAAACTAGGAGCCATAATTGAAACTCCTAATGATGTGGACATCCTACAGAAGGGCTTCACTGAGACAGATGCTTGGTGTCAAAGCCTTGGCCTCATGCTCAATGCCAAAAAGTGCATTGTCGTTCCCTTTGGTAATCACATAGGTGGTAGTCTACTTAATACTGAAAGTGTGATAAGAGACCTTGGGACACAGGTGGACAGTAGTGTCTCCTTTGATAATCACATCGCCACAGTAGTCAGGAAATCCTTCTACATGGCACACCTCATCACAAAAGGTTTCTCATCCAGGAAAAAAGAGGTCATTGTTCCCCTAGTACTCGTCACTCTTTAGACCCATTATAGAGTACAACGCCCCTTTTGGTATGTACCTCACAAGACATCTGCAACAACTGGAAAGTCCACAGAAATACCTCACAAAGAGGATTACCGGCCTCAAACAGATGCCCTACGCAGACCGTCTCAAAAAACTCCAGCTTTACTCTGTCGCATATCACCTACTCAGAGGAGATCTCTGCCTAACATACAAAGTTATGTCAAACCCAGAGCTGTTGGACATGATCCACTTAAAGAAATCCCAATCCCTCAGAGCTACATGCTCTAGGGACCTAAACCTTGTCACTGCAATAAACAGAACATGCTAGAGGGATATATTCCTGTCCCAGAGACTTCCCATACTCTGGAACAAATTACCTGTCTATATCAAACAAAGCTCCTCATTAGCACGCTTCAAGAAAAATCTTGATGATTGGATGGGAAATAAGAAATTCACCCCAGGGATCACCTCTGTGGCTCTGCTCGACAGGGGCACAGGAAAATAATTTTCTTGAGTGGCAAAAGCCAGGGTACCTTTTTGGCTAGGCTTGTATGGACCCTAGGACCGCTAGCCTACCTACCTACCTATGAACCTATGGCTGTAGAGCCCTTCATCATCTTCCATGCTGACAGGGTGTCCCTCAGGACTAACCCATCCTTCATGCCAAAAGTGGTGTCCAGTGTGGCTCTCAACCAATCCATTCATTTGCCCAAATTTTTCCATAACCCACAAAACAAGTGGGAAAGGATACTGCACTCGCTAGATGTACACAGACAGCTCAGATTCTATCTAGACAGGACTAAATCATTCAGAAAGACTGATCAATTGTCAGTCAGCTTTGCTGCAGGAGCAGAGGGCAAAGCCATATCCAAACAAACCATTTCCAAATGGATAGCACACTGCATCCTTTTCTGCTACAAGCAACACTGTGAACCTCCCCCTAAGGGGGTCGGGACTCACTCTACCAGAGAAGCCTACACCTCTACAGCTTTCCTCAGAGGAGTCCCCACCAGGGACATCATGCAGGCTGCAACATGGACATCTGTTCACACCTTCACCAAGCATCACCACCTGCCTATCTTCTCCAAATCCAGGGCAGGCTTTGCCACTGCAGTCTTGCAGGGCATCCTAGCCAGCCCCTATTCTTATTGACTGCCTCCAACCTTTTCCCCAGCTTTGGGAATCAACCCAAATGTGATGACTGCAACAGTGAAACACGAAGAACATAGTACAGTTGTGTGCACATAATATAAATGTAGATATTCAAGTGAATTCACTGTTGCAGTCCTGGTTTCCCTCCCTCCATCCCTCTTTTTCTCTCTCTGTCTCCTTACAAGGAACCTTTTGGTAATTACTTTCTACTGGTGTGGTACTTCCATGTCCTGGCTCCCACTTGCGGGCTCTTGACAGTTAGGGCAAGAACAACTGATGTAATGGTGTCGGCTGCCTTACTGTATACTGCTGACAACCTGACATCAGTCCTGAAGCGTCAGCAACCGATGCAGAAATACTAAGCATCTGCTATTTGGGCCGACTGAGGGCTACCCTGGCAGGGATAACCCAAATGAGATGACTGCAACAGTGAATACACTCGAACATCTACATTTATGTAAGTGTATACAACTGTACTTTCTGGGATGGGTGTGGGTCACTGCTGTCCTACTTTGCTTACAAATTGCTACCTATTAAAATTCTTCTGGGATATTTTATTAATTTTTCTCTGTCTACATGTGCAACTGTTTCATGCATTGAGAATGAAGCATTGTAATTTTGTTCTACTATACTGCTGTGTAGTTCTGAATGACAGTAAAGTTTTCTTTGACTCTTATTTGGCTATAATGTATACAAATTAGAAATTATATTTTTCAAAACTTTCACTAACAAATCTTTGTGTCTTGAAGACAATCTAGACTTCTGTTATTAGGAACATTTCTGTTAACCAGACATAAGCTTTCACATGATGACAAGTATGTGTTTATTCAGATATTTACATAAATATGAAAACATGTTTAATGGTATAATTAGCAATACAAATAATACTTGATCTCTCTTAAGAGATCAGTTGGCATAATGGTTAAGGTCTTCGCCTCATTCACAAAGTACAAGGATCGATCCTGACCATCAGCCAATGCCTTTTTGAACTTTGCGTCTTCTCCTTGTGCCTCTGTGGGGTTCTTCCCTCCTCCGCAAAACATGCTGAATGTTTCCGATTCAAACTTGCCAGTGAATGGAGATGTGGGACATGGTATCCTATAGAGGGAAAAGTTGTATAGACCAGCTGCTTTGGGCATCTACTGTGGTACGCTGTATCCTCAAGATAGGAGAGCAGAGATCACAGACTTAGTGCCATGGCAGGGCTACCCAGTTGATGGTGTATAATGGTTGTGTTGCCGAATGGGCAGGGGCGGCTCGTGGCATAGGGCTGCCGGACTGCAGCCCCCTCAAAAATAAAAAAAGAAAGAAAGAAAAATGAAAAATAAAAAAAATTATTTTTTCAAAATTCGCGGACTTCGCGCATGTGCATAGACCGAGTCCAGACTACTGTCGGTCTATGCGCATGCTCAAGGCAGTCCGGCCGTCCCCATAGGGGGACACAAGGAGACGTCTGTGCACTTTTACAGTGCACAGACCCGCCAGGATTATGGGTCGCGTCCGGACTGCAAGAGGAGCAGCAGGGACTCGGGACAGAGCATTAGGGATCTCGTCGGCGTCGGGATGGAGCATTGGGATCTCGCGGGTCTTCAGTATTGCGCGGGAAGGATGTACGTTAGCTGGATGTATTCAGGTAAGGTGCTTTTAATTTACAATGTTTATTTGTGTGTGTATGGTGCTTGTGCTTTACTGGAGTGTGTGTATGGTGCTTGTGCTTTACTGGAGTGTGTGTATGGTGCTTGTGATTTACTGGAGTGTGTGTATGGTGCTTGTGCTTTACTGGAGTGTGTGTATGGTGCTTGTGCTTTACTGGAGTGTGTGTATGGTGCTTGTGCTTTACTGGAGTGTGTGTATGGTGCTTGTGCTTTACTGGAGTGTGTGTATGGTGCTTGTGCTTTACTGGAGTGTGTGTATGGTGCTTGTGCTTTACTGGAGTGTGTGTGTGTGTGTGTGTGTGTGTGTGTGTGTGTGTGTGTGTGTGTGTGTGTAAATGCCCCAGGTGCTTATGGTGGTGTGGTAGGGAATGCCTCAGGCTTGAACCCTGTACCCTGTGTGCAGGTGTTAAAGACTTGAGTTCCCTACCCACCACCATTTGTAAAAAAATTTCAGATTTTTGCCTCATATTCGATCTGATCTGTTCCTCATAATATCTGTGGTTTGTAAATGTTGCAATGCTTGATATTTGATGGTGTAGTAGTAGCATTGTTGCCTCACAGCTGCAGGTTCTTGGGTTTGATTCTTGGCTGGGGTTCCTTCTTTGTGGGGTCTGTATCTTCTCCCTGTGTTTGTGTGGGTTTGCTTTTGTGTCCTCCCATGTTACAAAGACATGTCTGCATTATTACTTCCTGGGCCTCTGCTGAAAATTGTTTATTTGTTCCAAGTCAGACTGTCCTGATTAAAAAATGTTAAATAAAATTGACAGGCATTTGAATTTCAGACTTAAGGGTTTCTGAATGTTTAATTCCTTGCGTATTTGATGGTGCAGTGGTAGTATTGTTGCCTCACAGCTATAGGTTTTCTGGTTTGATTCTTGGTTGGGGTGGCTTCTGTGTGGAGTCTGCATCTCCTCCATGTGTTTGTGTGGATTTGCTCTGGTGCCCTGCCATTTTACAAAGACGTGTCTGCAGTTTTAATCCCTGCTGAAAATTGGTTTTGTTCTGTCCGCAGTAAAATTGACAGGCATTTGAATTTCAGACTTCAGGTTTCTGAATGTTTAATTCCTTGCATAATTGATGGTGCGGTGGTAGTATTGTTGCCTCACAGCTATAGGTTTTCTGGTTTGATTCTTGGTTGGGGTGGCTTCTGTTTGGAGTCTGCATCTCCTGCCTGTGTTTGTGTGGATTTGCTCTGGTGCCCTGCCATTTTACAAAGATGTGTCTGCAGTTTTAATCCCTGCGTCTCTGCTGAAAATTGTTTTGTTCTGTCCGCAGTAAAATTGACAGGCATTTGAATTTCATACTTCAGGTTTCTGAATGTTTAATTCCTTGTATAATTGATGGTGCAGTGATAGTATTGTTACCTCACAACTATAGGTTTTCTGGTTTGATTCTTGGTTGGGGTGGCTTCTGTCTGCATCTCCTCCCTGTATTTGTGTGGATTTGCTCTGGTGCCCTGCCATTTTACAAAGACGTGTCTGCAGTATTAATCCCTCGTCTCTGCTGAAAATTGTTTTTGTTCTGTCCGCAGTAAAACGACAGGCATTTGAATTTCAGACTTCAGGTTTCTGAATGTTTAATTCCTTGCAGATTTGATGGTGCAGTGGTAGTATTGTTGCCTCACAGCTGTAGGTTTTCTGGTTTGATTCTTGGTTGGGGTGGTTTCTGTGTGGAGTCTGCATCTCCTCCTTGTGTTTGTGTGGATTTCCTCTGGTGCCCTGCCATTTTACAAAGACGTGTCTGCAGTATTAATTCCTGCGTCTCTGCTGAAAATTGTTTTTGTTCTGTCCGCAGTAAAATTGACCGGCATTTGAATTTCAGACTTCAGGTTTCTGAATGCTTAATTCCTTGCAGATTTGATGGTGCAGTGGTAGTATTGTTGCCTCACAGCTATAGGTTTTCTGGTTTGATTCTTGGTTGGGGTGGCTTCTGTGTGGAGTCTGCATCTCCTCTCTGTGTTTGTGTGGATTTGCTCTGATGCCCTGCCATTTTACAAAGACGTGTCTGCAGTATTAATCCCTGCGTCTCTGCTGAAAATTGTTTTGTTCTGTCCGCAGTAAAATTGACCGGCATTTGAATTTCAAACTTCATGTGCTTCAGAATACATAGTAGCACAACCTTTTTTCTAGCAATTTTCTAAGTTTATAAGATGAATATTTTAAATTTGTCCCTATTTTTGGGACTGTATTCCCCATTATTGGCTTCGTCCAGGTTTTGTGCTAAGGTTGACAGCTATGGCAAGAACTGAATTCACTGAATATGGACTGTAGAATTGTGCATATTTACTGATAAAGGTGCACTGTAGAATTGTGCATATTTACTGATAATGGTGGACTGTAGAATTGTGCATATTTACTGATAATGGTGGACTGTGGAATTGTGCATATTTACTAATAATGGTGGACTGTAGAATTGTGTATATTTACTAATAATGGTGGACTGTGGAAGTCTGAGTAGACTTTTTATGATAAATGTTCTCAACTGGGCAGTTTTGCCATTATGGGTGCATATGTTTTGTTTCATTGCTTACTGGAAAAATGTTCAAAACAAATTTAAAACACCCTCTAACAAGTGTACTGTATTGTACAAGGAATATAATTTTTAGTACAATGAGGAAGGTGTATCAAAGAGCACATGTATGTTTCATATGCAAGGGGCCTATGATTCGAAAACAGCCCAAAATTAATCTTTATCTGCCACTGGCAAAATGCATTTTCTTTGAATGTGGGTTTCAATGCTGTTTCAATGAATGTGAGTTTCAAGGGCAGAGAAGTTTTAATGCTAAGTTTTCATTGTGAGACTGCATTGCTTTGTTTAACAGATGACTTAATGTTTGTGCTGTAAAATACAAAATAAAACTTTCAAATGAAGTCCAATCATCGAAGTAAAGCAGTATGCACATTAGTGTTTATGGTAAATGGAGTGAAATAGCCAAGTAATGGTTAATTGGAATGGCTGCAGAGGCTCCAGTTCAACCATTATTTTGTCAGGGGGGAAGGGCAGCAAACTCAGACAGGCCCAGCTGAACTATACCTCCCAACTGTCCAGATTTTCAAAGAATGAATAGATTTTTGCTTCTTATTTTTGGTTTGTTGTTCATAAAATTTGTAGTTTTAATTCCTAAATGATTTGCCAGAAGTCACTAAATAATAAGTTTCAGACTTCATAACCTTCATAAAAATGCATGTTAAAGTAAGAGCCGTTCTATCAACTGTCTCAATTTATACAAGAGCAATTTTAGTACTGTTTATATGTGCCCCAATATATTTGGCCTTGTTCAGATTTACTGCATTAACAGGTTGAGAGGTACATGCAAATAAATTGCTTTATAGAATTAGGCATAGCCAACCTCTCAACTGTCCCCAATTTTTGGCTCAAAATGTTGCTCTTCCCCCTAATAATCCCTCTGCAAAATAGCAATTTTGGAAGAAAACATGGAGGGTTTACAATTAAGAAATAACTGTAATAATCAAAGTTATAGATTACTTGAAATGCATGTAGATTCTTTTATTTTGTCAGCTGCTCAAGGTAGCAGTACTAATATTAAAGTGTCCCTTCTTTGACAGGTAGAAGCTGTATTGTGTGTCTATTTTATATTTTTGCATCACATTTTTGGTCCATTTTTCATAAAATTGTGTTTTTTGGCAAATTAGTGACAAATCACTAAAGACTGAAGTTAGAAAATGACAGACATTTGAGTTTCAGATTTTATACCCTTCAGAAAATTCATACTAATGCAAGACCTATTCTATTATCTTTCTAAGTTTATTAGAGCAATATTTAAAAATTGTCCTTATTGTTGTGCCTTTGTCCCACTTCTGTGTATGGCTTTGTCCAGATTTCTTGCTCTTGAAGTTGAGAGGTATGACAAATGTGTCAGGGCCATCACAGTCAGCCAGAGAGATTTCAAATTGTGACATGCTTGTTGCACCCCACTCCCCATGTAGTGACTCTGGATGTGTCCAAGCAAGGCAAGGAGTAGTTGTATCTACCTTGGATGGGGAGGACACACTGCATAAGTACTACAGTGGCTTTTCATCTGTCCTTGATTTTGCAGAATGGTCTGGTTTCTGTCATATTTTTGTACTGTTGATTTATGCTTATTACTCAAAGTGCCTGTTGCTCTGTGTTTAAGTAGCAATGCTTTAATGACCATAAGGTAAGCTTGTCTGACATCGTAAGATGCAAGTAAGCTTTAATAAGCATACTGTTAAAGAATTGCCAACATTGAAAGCCTTTCTGTTGTTGCCATGCATAGAATACTTGACTAGATAATGTATAAGCCTTGGGTATTAAAGGACAGGATTCCATTAATTTAAGAGCTCATTACACTTGTTGGAGACTTCCAGTCATCTCTACAGGCTTTACCCGTAAACTAAACAGAATGCCAATCATGTGTGGTCCATAACCTGTACAGTAATCCTTTAAGCAATGTATCTTGAGCTTGTTTCTTGTTTGCTTTTCATTTTTACTTTTATCATGTTTTCCCCATGAAACAAGTTGTCAGGCAGCAGGTCTTTTTGGATAAGAAACATTTTTACAAGTGGGGCATCACATAGATTTCTACTTTCAGCATGTTGCTTGGTACTTTAATAAAGCTGAATATATTATAATTAGAACTGCAGTGCAAGGAGAAGTGGTTTGAGTTGAGTGCTTCTGGTTTTCTTATACTTGATTTTGACTGGCATTCCAGTAATGTATTTAAAAAGTAATTTATTTTTTCATGCCTCACAACCTTTTGTTTCCATCTAGATATTAAGTAAGCTGTCATGCAGCCAATGCATTGAAATATTTTTATTCTTCTACACTTATTTTTGTCTTGATTGGACTTTCATAATGATGGTTTGCCACCCAGGGCAGCGTATTTAATTAAAGTTAGTTTTTTTGTGGTTTTGTGCATAGCCCCTCCCCTTTATGGTTGACCACACCCCTTCCCTTTGACCCCGCCCATTCAGCATCTCCTGCAGCCCCCCTGTGATTTGAAGTCACCAGCCGCCACTGCGAATGGGCATGGGTATTTGCTGGTGATAAGTGGGATTAGGCTTCATCCTACCGTGACCTACTCCAGTGACCCGTGCTAACAGTTGGAGGAATGTATGTGCCCCTGATGGCCAGTGTGTGCCCGCCATAAAGCTCAGCAGGCCAGGGTCAGTAAGCTGCTGGCTGATGTCTAGTTGCCCAGCCTGGGTTACCTGGCATAGCTCTGATTGAAAAACCAATCAACCTGCCAAACATGAACTAAGAATTGGTGCACTCGGGATGATCATGATGGTACTGAGGAGGCTGGACATCTTATGTATCCAAAAGACAAAATAAAAGGGCATGCAGCAAAGGCACTTGGGATCTAGAGTCTACTACTCAGGAGGAGGACAGGCTAGAAATTATGTGGGAATTGTAGTGAGATAGAGGCTTCAGAAGACAGTGAGCAATGCCATCAGACTCATGGCAGTCAGATTCCAGCCTAATGATAGGGCAGTATTCATAATCTCAGCCTATACCCCACATGACAAAAAGAGTGCATTCATACAGCAGTTGCAGGACCTACTAGATAAAGTAGGACATATGAATTGGCGTTGATAATGGATACCTTGAATGCATATATCAGAACAGACAGAACAAAACATGAGGAATGCCTGGTTCTATGTGGTGGGTGGGGCTACAGAAATAAGGAAGGAGAGGCCTTTCTAGACTTCTATCTGGCAAATGGCTTGATAGCCAACACATGGCTCAGAAAGAGCGACAGTAACAAGATCATGTACAAGAGTGGCCAACATGCAGCTCTGGTAGACTTCCTCCTAGTAAGGAAAGGGCACTAGCGTAGAATCAGTGATTGTGAAGTCATCCCTAGTGAAACAGTCAGCCCACAGCATAAACCATTGATCACCACAGTCAGCTGCAGGCAATGGTTAGAGAGGGCTGTAAGGTCAACAGAGACCAGGCTGAAGACCTGGAAGTTGGCTGCAGAGAAAGCACAAGAGTTCAAGGAATTACTCAGGGCTCTAGCACCCCAAGAATTGGTGGAAATGGGTGGAGTTGAAGAAATGCAGCGCATCAAAGCACCATGTGTGAGGACTACAGAACAGATATGTGGCTGAGCCAAGGATAGAAATAAAGTACATAAGGAAAGCTGGTGGTGGAATGCAGAAGTCCAGGAAGTCATCAAATGAAAGGAGGAGTGCAGGAAAAAGTGGGAGCTTGAAAAGATGGACCAGGCTGGGAAGGAATACTGGTTGGCTAAGAGAGGAGTTTGCATTAACAAACAACAGGACTTCAGAGGCACTCTTCCAGCTTCTGGAAAGTGACTCGGTAGGTAGCGCAAAGAAAACTGTACCAGGTTGCAAGACAAAGACAGAAAAATAAAGAAAATAGTAAGACACCCTTCATAAGGGATGCCAGCAGCAACCTGCTCACCAGTCCACAGGACATCAAGGGCAGATGGAGGGAATACTTCTAGCAGGTTCTGAATGAAGAAAACCCCACAGAAGCTATACTACCCCAGACACAGCCTACAGTGAGAGAAGAGGAGGAGCCCACCATAGAAGAAATAAGAACCGTACTAAGGAAAATGAAGCCATGGAAAGCAGCAGGCCCAGAAGAGGTCACAGCAGCTATGATAAAGATGCTGTGTGAGATGGGGGAGAAATGGCTCCTGAGGTTACTCCTATTAGTGTGGAGGGAGAGGCATATCCCAGGTGACCGAAAAGTAAGCATATTTGTGCCAGTGTACAAGAACAAAGGGGGCATCCACAACTGTGGGCAGTACAGAGGTATCAAACACCTGTCACACTGCTGCACGAAAGTTCTGTACAGAGTGATAAGTGGATGCGCAGAGTAGTAGAAAGTAGGATGGGAGATGAGCAGTTTGGATTCAGATCAGCATGCAGCACAACTGTTCCAATGTTTGCAGTGAGACAGATAGTTGAGAAGAAGCTAGAGATGAAGAGAGAGTCCAACTGAGCATTGATAAACTTGGAGTAAGCATAAAACAAGGTCTCAAGAAAGTTGATTTGGGCAGTTCTCCAGTGGTTCGAAGCCCTAGAAGCATTGATATAATTAGTGCAGGCTATGTACAAGGACCCAGTGACTGCAGTACAAACAGTGTTTGGTGTCACAGAGGGGAATACCAATGGGAGTGATTGTGCAGCAAGGTTCAGCTCTGAGCCCAGTGCTGTTCATGCTCGTGATGGACTACATTAGCAAACAGGTCTGAGGGGGCAGTTCAACAAAGTTGCTGTATGCAGATAATGTGGCATTACAGGCAGACTCTGAGCAAGAACTTCAGCAAATGCAAAACTGAAGGCACATGGGATGAAAGTAAGTACAGATAAGACAGTGGTAATGGCAACAAGTGGGCAAATCAGAAGAAGGTAAGAACTGAGATAGAAGGTGATAGATATTGTGTAAATAAAAATGCTTTTCCCCAATACACTGTGTGCACAGTGAAAGGGAATGTGCAAAGCCAAATAAAAGTTTTTAAAATAATATGCTTGCTTTGCAAGAACAGTTATGTTCAGCTTGGATATTAATAACATATAGTTGTGGGCAATACTGTAAATGCATCCTGTTATAGAAAAAAGGAAGTTGACTTTCTTGGCTTTCAGATGCAGAAATAAATAAATAATATGCAGACAGGTCAAGTGACACAAAGATGACGTGGAGAGTCTTTTGTGAAGTCTTCAGATACAGAGAGGACCAAAAATGGCATGAAATAACCATGGACTTTTTCATGACACAGACAGAAACCAGAAGAACAACTCACAAGGACATTAAAAAATAACATTGGTTGAAAGAGTATATAAACTGGACAGTATGTTTTATTCGGGGGTGACCTCTTAGACTAAGTGTACCTTAGTCTATTCATCTGTCTAGCTGTGTTATAATAGAATTGAAATAGCTCTGGCAGAATTAACTGTTTGGCAAGACTTTGTTCTAAGACAAATAAAGAATAACAGATACAGCAGTACGGAGTTTGTCTGGTCTACTTTTGGACATTTTATTCAGAGGCGAAATAAAGACCTCTGCTTGACATTTCTTCAGAAAAGAAAGAAATACATTTCTTCAGAAGGGAAGATAGTGAAACAGATAGCAGTAGCAAGTATGTGAGAGGGGTGGTTGATGAGAAGGGAAGACTGAATGAAGAAGTCAAAGCTAAAATCAGATGGGATGCAGCCAACTGGCATAGAGTGTCACGTGTAGTGTATGACAGAAGAATGCCAAAGAAGCTGAAAAGTAAGGTGTATAAACAGTGGTGTGACCAGTACTATTGTATGGTACAGAAACCTGGGCAGTAAAGGCAGAACAGTTGAAGATTCTAGAAGTAATGGAAATTAAGTGCTTGAGAAGGGTGGTAGGATGCACACTGAGGTACAGATGAAGAAATGAGGGCATAAGAGCAGAAGCCAAAGTAGCTGCAATTGCTGAAAAGATCAAAGAGAACAGATTACGGTTGTTTGGGCTCATGTGCAGAAAAGTAGAAGACAATCTGGTGAAGAAGATTTGTGGCAGACAGGAAGAAGGTAAGAGAAGACAAGGGCATTCAGCAAGGAGGTGGTTGTATGAGAAGATCAGCAACTGTGAGGCATGAGTGTTGAAGAAGGCAGGAGTGTGGAAATGAATCAAGAGAGAGGTGGCAACAGTTAACGCGACATCCTGACCCCATGTAGAAAATGAGAAGAAGGGGATTGATGAACTGTTGTACTAACTGCCTTGTGGAGCTTTTCTCACTGGGCCTCCACTGAAAAAGGGCTCTTTTAGCCCAGTGGATGTTCCCAGTAAACAAATGCCAATAAATAAATAAAATAAATGATATCTCAAGATGTGCAACTTTCCATGCAAATATTAAAGACTGTTTTCTTCAACAACATCTAAGGTTTCACCTAATGTCATGCAGCAGTTTGTAAGTCACTTGTTTTTTGAGGTATTAAGTATATATGGAAATATTGCTTATTTTTATAATTGCTAACAAACAATTAGCAATATTTCCAGTATAGTGGGATATAAACCAGCATTTTCAGTGAATTGTCCTGTCTCCCACATTGGTGTTTCACACCATACACCTCAATAAAATGTAGGGCTCTCAGTTTTGAAAATATGAACATAAATATATAAGTATGAACAATGAGTGGTAAACAAAGATTAATGTCTGCAGTACAGGACATCCTAGATTAACAGTCTTAGTGTCATTTTGTCACTTTTTCCATTTCTAATACTGCTTATTATTAGCTGGTAAGTCACTAAGTTAAAGAAGCCAGACGCAAAAAAGTTCTGAATGCCTTAAGGAGGTATGAACTGGATGTATAAAAAAAAATTAGTGTTGAGTGAGTTAGTGTCGTATTAAATTTGATTCATATGTATATTGAAATATTTTTTTTAGTGTACTTAATGTTTTAAAGTCCTTAGCATTTACTTGTTTGAATTTTGTGTGCTTTGCATCACACAGTAATAAAAGCTGAGCTGAGCTCTGGAAAGCATTTTTGGACTCTTAATGCCCCAGTGTATTACATTGACTCAACCCTTTGTCCTCTAGTGATCCTTGATTGACATTTTATGCTGCCTTGATGGCATATTTATGGAATTTCTAAGAATCACTATTTGTATAAGTAATTAATATTCATTTTTTATCAGTGCTGTAGTAACTTTAGTGATATGGGTTATATCCATACCTATTGACTGTACAGATTTTTGCAGGATGTCCAGATTTTTGCCTACTATTTTTGACCTGTTTCTCATAAAATTTGTAATATTTTTTAAGCAAACCACTGGGATGATCTAAGGACTGAAATATTTAAATAATCCTATACATTTGTGTTTCAGACTTCATATCCTTCAGAAAAATGCATGCCAAGACAAATCCTGCTATTAAGTCAACTTTTTAAGTTTATAAGAGTAGTATTTAAAATCTGTCCCTATTTTGGGCCTTTGTCCCCCCATTCTGTCAGGCATTGTCCAGATCTTTTGCACTAAGAGGTTGAGAGGCATGATTATGTCTTACTAAAGGTATAACAGGTCAGCTTCCAAAGCTTAAGGGCACCTTCCACACACCCAGACAACTACCAGCTCAAGTAGAGCTTAACAAAAAAAAAAAAAAAAAAAAACGTGGTTTGGACATCAAGCACCAAGCACTTAAGAGCATATTCATTCCTTTGAGAGGAAAAAAAAATTTCCATGTTTTATTTACTGACAGAAAGTTAACTTTTTAAAAGTTTTCCTTTTAAGCTAAGAAAAAGAGGCTTTATAGGAGCGTTAACTTTTTTCTCATAAGTAAAAAGTATTACATTTTTTTTCATGTCTAACAGTTGTATTACCAGTAAAAACAGCAGCCACCACTCTTTCCAAAACATGCAGCAAAATACAAAGGATGAGCTAGAGTCAGGAAAAGCACAACACCAGGGTGAATTTTTTTCGGGTATCTCTGCCTTTCGCCTTCAAGGAATACTTGTATCTAAATGCAACCCCATGTTGTACAATCATCCTACAATTAAGCTAAATTGATGCAATTAACATCACTAATCCAAGAGCATAGCAAATTCAGCTTGTGACATTTACATATTTTTATACAAAAATTCTTACATAAAGTATTATTTAATCATAAAAATACATTTTTTACAAGTTTTATATCTCAACTTATTTACAAAGTTAAATTACTATCTATGTTCATGCCCCTGGGTTGAAGTGTTTTAAAATTAATTATCATTTTACATTCAAGTTTGTTTAATTCAGTTCTAAAGTTTCCTCCATTGGCCATAAAGAGATGTGACAACACACTAAAAAAAAGAGGTCTTTACTACACCCGTGCGCCCCCCCCCCCCATGTACAGAAAAATTTTCAGCTACTGGATTTAGACTATTCCATGTTTTAGTGTCCCCTAAGTTTTCCAAGATTCTAACTTTAACTTTCCTTTTTGTTTACTCTACATACTATTTCACCTTTGTACAGCCACAACTTATTATATAAATGACACCCTGTGAATTGCAATGAAAAGCTTCTCTCTCAGTATAACGTCTTTGATTAATAGTCCATCCATCCATCGCCCGCGGTAGTGGTGCTGCGGTAGCGTTGTCGCCTCACAGCAAGACGTTGTCGCGTTCGACTCTCAGCTAGAGCGTCTTCTGTGTGGAGGCATGCGTGAATGGGCGTGCCTTCGTTGAAGGTTGTGTGTCAGGGCTGGTAACTCGGCACGTAAAAATCCATTACCAAACATTAGCAGACTGGAGTTCCTCTGTGGCGACCCCTAACCGGGATAAGCCGAAAGACACAACAACATTAATAGTCCATCCATCCAGATTTTTTACCCTATTACAATCCATACAATTTCCACAAGAACGCATACCAACTCTGTCTGTTTTTGTCTTGATTTCCCAACCACTCCCCCCTAAAATCTCTTTCAGACTACCATAACTACCATAAAAAAAGATAAATGGTCAGGGCAAAGATGTCCTATACTCATATCCTCTTAAACCATGTACCAACATTTTCTAATAACATCCTCAATAATGTGAGAGAAGGGGGAGAACTTTGTCCCAAAAATAATTTTTCTTCTTCTTTGAATACACTCGGATAGCCCCCTTCCCTCTATTTTTTGATCTTACATATCCACCTTTTTCTTCCCTCTATTTTTTGATCTTACATATCCACCTTTTTGTTTTCCATCTTTGTGAATCCCTGAAGCAATGTCTTTTGCATTCTGTAAAAGGCCTTCTGAATAGCCCCTCTGTCTTAATCTCTCAAAAGCTTCCATTAAATACATTTGTTGTAAGCCCTCTTCTGATGTATTGGAATAAATATGCTTGAATTCCCCTAGGGGCAAGGCTCTAATCAAATGTGGGGGATGCATACCTCCTGCATGCAAGAAATTATTAACTGCAGCTTCTTTTCTATGTGGCCTAAATTGTATGGAATAACCCTTACTCACATATAATTCAACATCTAAATACACATTGCTGGTGCTACTGACTTGATATGTAAGTTTTACACCATGTTCTGTCTGATTTAAATCCTTCATAAATTCAAAAAATCTTCTTGTTTGCCCTCGCATACAAAAATCAAGTCATCAATGACCCTTCCAAAATATACCACATTTTCCTTAAAAAAATCGATTTGTGTATACAAATTGATTTTCAAAATCTCATATATAAACCGCTACATATGAGGGGGCAAAAGCCACCGCCATTGCTGTGCCTCTTTTTTGATGAAAAACATGTTTCTCCCACCTGAAATAACTGTGGGTTAAACAAAAGTAATAAAAAAGAGGAGCTTGGGCCTTCCTCATCATTCTCATGGCATTTAAACCCCTTCTAGTCTCAATGTTGGTGTATAGTGAGTTAACATCTACCGATGCCCAAAAATAATCCTTTTGCCATCAAATCTTCTTCAAATTATCACATAATTCTCCTATATATTTGATATGTAATTGAACTCTTTTCAAATATTTCTTTAAGTGAAAATCCAAAAATTTACCAACATTTTCTAAATACAACCCAATCATGGATGCACATGGGTCTACCGGGGGGGGGGGGTTCTTATGTATCTTGGGTAGGGCATAAAATTTGGGAATCTTTCAGTTCCTTTATAAACAATTTCTGAACATCCTTATTATTTCAGAATCCCAGTCTTTCCCCTCTTTCCAGGATTTCTAACAATTCCCAATTAAATCTAGGTAATGGATTTGTGCTCAGTTCTTCATAATCACTTGTCACTCTGATCAAGTTCTTCACCATTTTTTCATAATCTTTTATGTTCATAATTACCTAATTTTCCCCTTTATCAGCTTGCTGAAATACAAATTCATTCATTCATTCATTCATTCATTCATTCATTCATTCATTCATTCATTCATTCATTCTTTATTGCCAATGGAGGAAACTTTAGAACTGAATTAAACAAACTTGATTGTAAAATGATAATTAATTTTAAAACACTTCATCCCAGGGGCATGAACATAGATAGTAATTTAACTTTGTAAATAAGTTGAGATATGAAGCTTGTAAAAAATGTATTTTTCTGATTAAATAATTTATGTAAGAATTTTTGTATAAAAATATATAATTGTCACTTTAAGCGGAATTTTCTATGCTCTTGGATTAGTGAGTTAATTGCATCAATTTAGCTTAATTGTAGGATGATTGTATAACAATGGGGTTGCATTTAGATAGTATTCCTTCAAGGTGAAAGGCTGAGGTACCAGAATAAAACTTTCTGAGAATTGATCTGAAGTAGTTACTTCATTTGATCTGCAACCTGTGGGTAGTCTGATCCGACCTCGGATCCGAACCGGCAGCTTTCCAAGCTCCAAGATCCGAGCTCCTAGCTCCTCCCCCCTACCCATAATCCCTTGCTACCAACCACATTACCTCAGATCGTTTTTTGCCATGGCTAAAGACAGTTGCTTCTTAGTGAAGAGCTCCTGGCCTGGTGAGATTGTTCCATTTATAGACTTTTTTTCTTGTTCAAAATTGTGTGTGTGTGTGTTTTAAAATCCCTTTAAAACCCTTTAAAAAAAAAAAAAAAAAACTAACTTTACTTCCCTTAGTTTAACTTTATCTCTCCCCCTCCCCCACCTAGTGTTTGGGTGTGTGTGTGTGTGTGAGAGAACTTATGGCTAAAGCTAAGGCCATATTTTCAAAATGTACTGAGTGTGGCCACAAGCTTTCCCCACCTGATGGCCACACTCAGTGCGTTTTGTGCCTGGGGGCAGCTCATCTGTCAGAGGCCTGCCAGATATGTGCGACCTTCAACCCTCGGGCACTCAGGGACAGGAAGAACAAGCTGATCCTGGCCGGAAAACTCCCCCAGGAATCGGCTTCTTCTTCCTCTCCCAGCCAGGTTCAAGCTACTCCTGTAGCTTCTGCGCTGGCAACTCCCTTAGCTGTACCCGGGACTCAACCTCCCTTATCGGGTACCAGCTCTGTGGAGTCTAGTGCTTCTTCCCACAGGGAGAAGAAGAAGCACAAAGACAGAGAGGGTCACAGTTCTAAAAGGCGGGCCGAGTCTCATCCCTCGGCTCCGCCTGAAAAAATTCTGAAGTCCCCAGTAAGGGTCTCGGCTCCGTTCACCTTCCTTTTCTCCGGAGCCGGAGGAGGAGGATAGGTCTCCCTCAAGGTCTTCGAGGCGCCCCTTCCGGCCTGCCACGACTGCCTCTTCGCGGTCTACAAGAAGCATCTCCGAAGCAGACATGGATCAGATGATGCGAAGATTTTTACAGACCCAGATGCAGATGGGGATGCTCTTGCCTCCCCCCCCCTTTAGGAGGGAGTGCAGCCCCCATTTTTGCCTCGATCGCTCCTTCTCCGACCCGTTTTCGGTTCTCGGAGTTATCGGATCCAGGCCCTTTCGGATCCGGGGATACGTCGGCGACGATAGCGATTGTGTCTTCGCCGACTATACCTTCGAGCTTGTTGGATCCGAGCTCTCGGGGGTGAGGGTTGAGCATCGGATCCGAGGGAGTGGTTGTGTCTTCGGCGCCGATTTGGTCGGAGCACACCACTACCTCAGGTCCGATTGCTTCGGCTCCGACCCCGATCCTATCCTCGGAGCCGAGGCGGTTACTTTCTCAGGCTGGAGACAGTGAATCTCCCTCGGCTTTTGAGGTAGTGGAGAGGGTACTGTCGAGGTCATCCAGGTCCACGACCGGGCCTTCGGATCCACCCGTACCCCCACTGTATCAGGGTCTGTCTTCGATCATCCGTCCATCTGGACAGCCTGCCCAAAGCCTCCAGTTGGTTCCTATGGAGGAACACCACCCTGCGGACGAGCCCTCTTCGGACAGTCCCGCCGAAGAGGCGCCTCAGAAGCATAAGTGCAAAAGGAGGCACCTGGACTCCCCCGAGTCCATTACCACGGATAAGGATTTGGATGATACGGAGGGCTCCCCAAGGTCACCCCCTGAAGATGTCTCCTTCGGTGACATCATGGAAATGTTGCGTATAAGAGGGGGGTGGTCTGCCCAAAAGCCCTCCCTGGACGAGTCCGTTTTTCTGGAGGCCTTTGAGGCAGGCCCATCTACCTTCTGGGTGTCCCCCCCAGCCGACCCCTTGGTGGATTTAATTACCACCAGGGCTTGGAAGGAGCCTGACACCGTGGAGCCTATCCCTAGACACCCAGACAAGGTCCTCAGCCCTCCCTCTGATAGACTTTCTTGGTCCAAAGGCGTGCCGGTTGATGCTATGTTGGTGGCGGCGGCCACTAAGAAAGAACTTGCCCAAGAAAGTTCTTCGGTCCATCCGCCGGACAAGGAGTCCCGGTCATTGGACCGTATTGGGAAGCGGATGTTTGCTTCAGCGACCTTTGCCATAAGGTCGCTGAACTACATGGCACACACCATTAGGCTACAGCGTGACTTAATTAAGGAATACGCTGCAGCCCCTCCGGAGTCCATGTCGGTCCCAGACAAAAAGGTTTTTGAGACTCGAATGGCCACTCTAAAGTCCATATCAAATACATCTATGCGGCTTCTTTCCCATGCCACTGAAGGAGCCGCTAGAGCTAGCGGAGCTGGAGTGGTCTTGCGACATCACTCCTGGCTCCGCCTTTGCGACTTTACGGAACCCTTTAAGGCGTCCTTCGCGAACGCCCCTTATGACGGTTTGGCCTTATTTGGCTCAACAGTTCGCGACACGCTAGTCCAAAGCGAAAAGGATGGGAAGACGCCGTCTGAGTCCGCTTCTCTAGCCCCCAAAGATCCTTCTCCAGGAATCAGAGGGGGCAAAAGAAGCTGTGGTTCCGTAAATCTCAGCAATCCCGTCCTGCTGCGGACAACTCATCCTCTAGAGGCAGAGGAGGACAAGGTGGATGCCGGCCCAGAGGCAGAGGGGGGCCGCGTAATTTCGGGTCTAGAGAACCTTTCTCGGACAGACCCGTGCAACAGCCCTGAGGGTTTGCCCGACTGTCCCTCTCTGGAGGCAGTCGGGGGGGCGATTATCGGAGCACCTGTCAAGCAGGGAGTCAATTACAAAAGATCGATGGGTGCTCCGGATTATATCCAGAGGTTACACTATTCCATTCACACCCCCCCCAACCATCTCCCCGATGTTCCACCCCATCAGAGGGAGTCCGCAGCTCTGGAAATTTCAGAGTTGCTAAGAAAAAGAGCCATCCAGCCTGTCCCCCCAGATCAGTCCAGATTGAGTTATTACTCCAGGTTCTTCTTGGTGCCAAAGAAAACGGGGGACCTCAGACCCATCCTAGACCTCTCGTCCCTGAACCTGTTCATACCCAAGGAAAAGTTCCGGATGGTCACCCTACAATCTATTCTCTCCCTTCTGCAGGAGAACGACTGGATGTGCTCGTTAGACCTCAGAGATGCGTACTACCATATACTAATGGACAGACGATCCAGGAGGTTCCTCCGCTTCCGGCTAGGAGCCAGTCATTATCAGTTCAGGGTTCTTCCATTTGGCCTAACCTCAGCCCCCAGAGTGTTTACCAAAGTCATGGCAGTGGTTGCAGCCCACCTGAGACTCCAGGGCATTCAGGTGTTCCCTTACCTAGACGACTGGCTCCTCACCGCCCCCAACAGGCATCTACTGGTTGTGACGAGAGATTACGCCCTCTCTCTGGCCCGTTCTTTGGGCATTTCAGTGAATCTAAAGAAATCCTGCCTGTGTCCCACTCAAGCCCTAGATTTCATAGGGGCCAGGTTGGATACTCGGATCTCCAAAGTATTTCTTACACCTGTCAGGCTGAACAGTTTGTCTCTTCAAATCTCAGACATTCTTCGGAGCCCCGCTCCTCCAGCAGAATTAGTCCTGAGGGCGCTAGGGTCTATGTCAGCAGCGATCGGCCTTTTTCTTCATGCCCGTGTGCGAATGCGAGTGTTACAGTGGACTCTCCAGGTCCAATGGTCACTATCGGTCCATCCCTTAGACATGCCGATTCCCCTGAGCAGGGCATGCAGACTCTCCCTTCTTTGGTGGTTACAGGCTCAGGAACTCAAAGAAGGGAGACCCTTTGTGATTCCCCCAGTCAAAGCCACGTTGACCACGGATGCTTCTTGCCTCGGGTGGGGTGGGCATTATGCAGGCAACTCCGTCCAAGGTACATGGACTCCTCTAGAGACTGCTTTGCATATCAACGTCCTAGAGATGAGGGCAGTGCTTTTGGCGTTGCAAGCTCTTCATCACCTTCTTCCTCTGGGGACTATTGCAATCCAGACGGACAACATGTCCGTTGTCTGGTATATAAACAAACAGGGAGGGACCAGATCTTACCCCCTGTGTCGAGAAGCCATGAGAGTGTGGGAATGGGCGATTTCCACCAACCGCTTTCTGATAGCAACGCACATTCCGGGACGGTCCAACATATTAGCGGACAAGTTAAGTCGGGTATTCCTCAGCCCTTACGAGTGGTCTCTGAATCCATCTGTCGCGAAGCAGATATTCCTCAAGTGGGATAGTTCCCCCCAGAGGGGAATCCCCCAGGGACGCTCTGGTTCATGCTTGGTCGCCCGGTCTCCTTTATGCGTATCCTCCTCTTCCTCTGATGATGAAATTCATCCAGAAAGCTTGTCGGTTGGGGAGCAGAGTAATTCTCATAGCCCCATTCTGGCCTCGACAAATCTGGTTCCCCTTTCTGCAGTCTCACAGTGTGGCTCCCCCATGGATTCTGGACCCCAGACCAGACCTAATCTCGCATCCGACGAGATGCCACACTCCGGACCTGGTCAATCTCCGGCTTACGGCTTGGTGGATCCAGTTCCATTAATGGCTAGACTCACAGTATCTCGTCCCCTGTTAAAGCCATTCTGGTGGCAGCTCATAAGCCAACTCACCAGAAAGCTCTACAACAGTAAATGGAAACGCTTTTCCATCTGGGCAAAGGAGAAGGAATTGGATCCCTTTACGGTTCCTATTCCCACTATCCTGGACTTCCTGTCCCTTCTTTTTAGACAAGGAGCTAGTGCGTCCACCGTTAAGGTTCAGCTAGCAGCCATCTCTCATTATCACGTCGGGGATGGCGTAGTTTCCTTGGCATCAGCAAAAATATGCAAGACCTTCTTAAAAGGCATTTTTCTCTTAAAGCCCCGTATTAAGCCAGCAGTCCCTCCATGGGATCTTACCTTGATCTTACAAGCATTAACAAGACCACCTTTTGAGCCGGCGGCCTCAGTGCCATTGAAATTCTTATCTTGGAAAACGGCCTTTTTGGTCGCTATTACTTCAGCCAAACGAGTCTCAGAATTACAAGCTCTGTGCATTAAGCATCCATACCTTATTTTTCACAAGGATAGAGTGGCCCTCAGGACTAATCCTTCCTTTCTGCCTAAGGTAGCCACAGAGACTAACATTAATCAGTCTATTAATCTTCCTGTTTTCTTCCCGAATTTCCAAAACAAGGGTGAATACACATTGCACAAATTGGATGTACACAGACAACTACGTTTTTACTTGCCTAGGACTAAAGATTTCCGCAAGTCAGACCAGTTGTTTGTCTCTTATGCTAAGTCAGCCATGGGCAAACCAATTTCTAAGGTGACAGTGGCAAATTGGATCTCTCAGTGTATTAGACAAGGATACACTTCATCTGGGAAGCCAGCTCCAGTTGGTGTGCGTGCTCATTCTACTAGATCTGCGGCTACCTCGATGGCTTTTTGGTCTAGAGTTCCAGTAGACGATATTTTTTCAGCAGCTACTTGGTCCTCTTCCCACACGTTCATTTCGTATTACAAACTGGACATGATTTCCAGAAGTAGGGCTTCCTTTGGCTTCGCGGTGCTGCGGAATATCCTTCCATAGGGACCACCCAGGGTCTTAGGTAAGCTGGGGACTCTGTCCCACAGGTTGCAGATCAAATGAAGTAACTACTTCAGATAAAGAAGTTATGTACTCACAATAACGTTCCATCTGAGTAGATACTTCATTTGTCTGCAACCGACCCCCCCCTGCCATCCCCCAAACCTCGGTAAGGTATTGTTACTTTGGAGTTTTTCTCCGTCTTTAGCCTATAGGGCAAAATAACCGATCTGAGGTAATGTGGTTGGTAGCAAGGGATTATGGGTAGGGGGGAGGAGCTAGGAGCTCGGATCTTGGAGCTTGGAAAGCTGCCGGTTCGGATCCGACTACCCACAGATTGCAGACAAATGAAGTATCTACTCAGATGGAACGTTATGGTGAGTACATAACTTCTTTTTCATCCTGGTGTTGTGCTTTTCCTGAATCTAGCTCATCCTTTGTATTTTGCTGTAACAGTTGTATTACATCAACCCCGAGAGTACGTTAAGTGTTTAAAGTACTTTTCATTGTCTTTTTTGATGGAAAAGTTTTCTTTTAATATTTACCTCTTTCACCAGCTACTGATGTCAGGCTTCCCCAGGTTTCAGGTATATATATAAAATATTTATTTTTTTATACATCACCATGGTACAACCTAGTGGTTTCTCATGTATTTTTTCTTCTTTTAGCAACAAAAAGAAAAATAAATTCCAAGCAGCCTTGCCCCTTCACCAGGCTACTAAATTGCATCTGCTACTAAATTGCATCTGCTGATGGGTGACTGCTGTGGCCATTTCCGGTTCCTTAGACCATTCATCTTTTTCCTTGGCTCCCTCTGGTGTAGTCCCTACAGCCACCATTCCACCATTGACCAGGAGCTAGATGTGTCCTCTGTGGCTGTTAAGAGTGCCCTTGCTGGGGCAAAGGAGAGCCACTCTTGTCTACATCAAAGCAGGAGCAGGGAGTACCTCCCTGCTTAGTCAGACTGGGACGCCTGCCCCTAGGGAGGATTTACCTGTCAAAAGTGTTGTTGCTACTTTATAAAACCCTATCAGAAAGATGCAAAAATGTATCTTCACCTGTCTCCGTTACTTTGGACAGGAGTGATTTATTGACCTTAGCTCAGGGCTTATTTCAGGCTTTTGACCCTACCATTTCTGGTGTTTCTGGTAAGTGAAAGTCTTCACTGACTGAGGATTCTAAGGACACTGATCAGGAAAATGTGATAGGACAACCGCTGTTTTCTCTCTTCAGGTTTCTGATTATGACTCTGGAGAGTGGGTCTTCAGATAGCCCTTTAGAAGGATTTTGTTTTTTTGAATCCATATCCAAAATGAATTATTTATTTCAATGTAAATATACACTACTGTCTTTAAAGAAATATAATTTGTTACAGCTACCATTTCCTAAACCTGCACTAGTTCCTTCTTCCTGCCATAAACAAACTTTACTACAAAAGGAAGAAACTGTTGCAGAAAAGAGGAAAATCCCGGGATGCAAAAAACTCCCTTACCAGCCTCGGTAAGAAGCTGAGATCCCTCATAAAATCCTCCAAAGTTAGTTACGAAAATAAAATTGCCAAAGATTCCAAAGACAACCACAAGGCATTCTATAACTATGTCAAGAATTTAAATGGCAATTCTCAGATCTCCTCTGAGCTACAACAGAATGGCATTAAATATACTGATCCCAATATCCTGGCAGATCAATTCAGTGCCAACTTCACCCCCCCTCTCACCCCCTAAACTGCCCATCTCAATACTGTAAGATTGCCAAATTCCGGTAATAACGGCCACACAGGTAAAAAACGCACTCTCCAAAGCTAAGAATACAGCATCCATGAGACCAGATGACATCCTGGGCTGTGTACTACATGAACTACAAAATGAACTAGCACCTCACCTAAGTGTCATGTTTAATCATAGCCTCACCTCAGGCTTCGTGCCCACTGAGTGGCACACAGCTACAGTTATCCCACTCCACAAGGGGGGATCCACCTTGGATCCCGAGAACTACCACCCCATCAGTCTGACGAGCCTGATCTGCAAGGCCATGGAACGTATTATCATGGAACTTATAAACAAAGACATTGGCAACCTTCAAACACTGGACCCCACCCAGTTTGGATTCGTAAAGTGCCAATCTTGTCTCCTGAACCTGATTTACTTCCTCGAATCAGTCTCTAGAGCTGTGTACGAGGGTAAGGCGGTCCACACAGCCTATCTGGACCTCGCCAAGACCTTTGACACCATCCCCCACTCTGGAATCATAGATAGACTTACTAAGCTGGGCATTAATCCCTAAATCACTCGATGGGTTGCCAACTGGCTTACTGACAGAACCCACACTGTAAAAGTAACAGACTCCAAATCCAGATCCGGACAAGTGACAAGTGGAGTACCTCAGGGTTCAGTCTTGGGACCGCTCTTGTTTGGCATCTACTTCTCTGAAGTACAGGCCAACACTAAGGGACTCTGGCTAACAAAGTTCGCAGATGACTGCAAACTGGGTGCAATTGTTGAATCCCCAAATTATGTGGATACTCTACAAAAGGGTCTTACAGAAACAGATGCTTGGTGCCAGAGCCATGGGCTCAATCTCAATGCCAAGAAATGTATAGTTATCCCCTTTGGGAAAAAAACATGTACCCGTGAATTACCACATAGGTGGCAGTACACTAAACACTGAAAGTGTGATAAGAAACTTAGGGACACAGGTGGACAGTGGCCTCACCTTCGATAACCACATCGCCACAACAGTCAGGAAGTTCTATGTGGCATACCTCATCACTAAGGGCTTTTCATCCAGAAAAAAGGAGGTCATTGTCCCACTGTACTCGTCCCTCATTAGACCCATTATAGAATACAACGCCCCATTTGGTATGTACCTCTCAAGACATCTGCAACAACTGGAAAGGCTGCAGAAATACCTCACTAAAAGAGTCACAGGCCTAAAGCAGATGCCCTACGCTGACCACTTTAAAAAACTCCAGCTATACTCTGTCGCATATTGTCTACTCAAAGACAATTTCTGCTTAACATACAAGGCCATGTCAAACCCAGAGCTGTTGGACATGCTACACTTAAAGAAATCGCAATCCCTCAATGCCACACGCTCCAGGGATCTAAACCTTGTCATCACAATGAACAAAACATGCTGAAGGGATAGGTTCCTGACCCAGAGACTCCCCAGACTCTCGAATAGACTGCCCGTACATGTCAAGCAGAGCCCCTCTTTGGCCCTCTGTAAAAGGAACCTTGAAGATTGGGTGGGAGAAAGGAAATTCACCCCGGGGATCACATCAATCGCCCTGCTAGACAGGGGTCCTGGGAAGTAAATAGTGTGGGAAGAAATAGCCAGGGAATTGTTATGGCTAGGCTTGTATAGGCCCTAGGGCTGATAGCCTAATACCAACTTATGAAACCTATCTTTCTGGATTCCTGTTTTGGAATTTGTAAAAGGGAACGCCTTTGCTGGAGAGACCAGATTTATTTGAATCCAGGTGTCCCATGCAGACTAGACCTACTCACATAAGACATGAGGTGTTTGATACCCCCCAGTATGAAATATCTTCATCTAACTGCCAGTATGATAGAGTTTTAATACCTTTTAGGCAACTTTTCTGAGGACATGCAGCAGGTATTAAAAGTAGGCAAGAAAACTTGCTACTAGGAAATCATTTATGTACTATCATTACTAAGCTACAACACAATAGATAGTAAGCGACTGAAAACTAACAGTTTTTACAAAACAAGTGATTAATATAAAGTTTTATAAAGTTTTATATGACCTGAGCCAGTAGAACAACCTCGCAGCTGAAGCGGCAAACGAGATCTGGGTATCTAGCGCCAGGCATCATGGGATATAGGGGACCTCAAGCCAGTTGGCAGCTCTCGAGCTTTTTTCCAGTTGGTGCTAAGACCAGAACTAGAAGTTTTAAGGCTAGTGCTTCTCTGATTCTACAATTTTTGTGTTTTTGTGGCCGTTCTTAATCCCCATTCAAGGTTGACTTGTTGACCGTTTCTGCATGCTTGCTCATGGATCTTCCCATGTTAATGCGTTTTTAAAAAGGATATTGCATACAAAGCCTCTTTGAAATCAAATGATTCTTCCTTTGGAGCTTAACTGAGTTTCAGAAAAATTAACTTTTGGTCTATTTGAATATGCTCATCAGGCTGATTTGAGGTTCTTAACATGGAAAACAGTTCTACCGATTGCTCTCACTTCTGCAAGAAGTTGTTTCTGGTTGTAAGCTCTTTTGGTGGGTGAATCTTATCTCAATTTCCACAAAGGTAGGGTTTCTTTAAGAAGTAGTACATCCATTATGCCTGAAGTGGTATCAGAGTAACTTTAAGACCATGGTGCACAATGTCCGGCCCAGAGAGTAACCAAAAAATTTTAAAACAAAGTGAAAAAAATGCTATGCCTTACTCCAGTCATGCAAACTTTCCAGCACGTGCTTACTTACCTAATTGACTCCACTTGCGCACACCTCTAACTTTAACCGCAGAAGTAACTATTCATGTTAAGTTGTCTATCTCGCCTTCATTCTTGCTGGTTGGGTTCGGAGCCGATCCTCGGCTCCGACTCGGCCATCTTCAAAAGCTCAAGAGCTGCCAACTGGCTTGAGGTCCCCTATATCCCATGATGCCTGGCGCTAGATACCCAGATCTCGTTTGCCACTTCAGCTGCGAGGTTGTTCTACTGGCTCAGGTCGTATAAAACTTTATATTAATCACTTGTTTTGTAAAAACTGTTAGTTTTCAGTCGCTTACTATCTATTGTGTTGTAGCTTAGCTTCTATCTTCCCCTCAGAAACTCATTTAAATTAGAGAGTCCCCCCCCCCCTTCCCTCAGGAAGATTTTCCGTTTTAGTTAGAGGATAATCTTTCCTTTTCTATCTCTTTAAAAAAAAAAAAAAATCTTCCTTATTATCTCTGTTAGTCTTAGTAATAGTGTTTTTAGTTTGTTTGTACTAGATATATCTTACTGTAGTGTTTTGTTTTGTGGTAACTATGTTAGTTTTGGTAGTTAGTTACCTTAATTTTTTAGTGTGTGTTTACTTGTTCCTTGGCCCTTGTTCAGGATGTCCAAGGATCCTAAGCCGTCCGGATTCAAGAAGTGTGACCCATGCTGTCAGAAGATGTCTCTGACAGATGGTCACACTTCTTGTGTTTATTGTCTGGGTGCCGTGCACCTGCAGGACTCTTGCTCCATTTGTCATGCTTTCAGTCGAAGAGTCCTGCAGGAGGGCAAAAACAAGCTTATCCTGAGGGGTTTGCTTAAGCCACTAGATTCACCGGCCAAGACTCAGCCGGTGAAATCTTCCAGGCCACCTAAACCTTCGGCTCCCAGTTCAGAGCCATCGTTGGGTGAAGTTGAACCATCCATCTCGGCTCCGGCTGGAACCGATGTTCCTCACTCCCATTTGGCTCCGACACGTCCCTCGGAGCCGTCTGTGAGTAGAAAAAGGTCTAGGTCTCCCTCTCTGGAGTCGATACGTTCAGCTCCGAGATCACCTCTGCTCCAGTCGGAGCATAGTCATCGCTCATCCCACTCTTCTCGGTCCTCTAGACTTTCGGACCATGACTTGGAAAGAGTGGTCAGTAGGCTGCTGAAATCGCAGGCCCTAGACAAAATGTTGTCCAGTCCCCCTCATCAGGTGTCTGCTCCATCCACGTCTGTAGATATTTCTCCTCCAACTCATCCTTTGAGCTCGGAGCCGGAGTTCGTTGGGGTTCGAGTCGTGGAACCGTCGGCTCAGATACCTACTCCTTCGGTTCCTTTTTTGGCTCTGATCCCTTCCATGGTACCGTTCTTGGAAGGATCTGGGAGCTGGGACTCTTGTCAGCTCTGAGGGGGCGAGTGGCATCGGACCCTTGTCCAACCCCGCTCTCCCCCTCGGGGCTTCAGCTCAGGTGAGCTCGGTTCCCACATCGGCCTCGGAGCCATCCCCCTCGGTGCGGAGTGGGATTCTGGTTACTTTGGAACTGGAGCCCTCTCTGCGTCCGGGTAGGGATGCATTCGAGGTGATGAGGAGTGTACTGGCCCCCAAGCCAGTCCCACGATCGACCCCCATCGGCTCCTGCCCCTAGGGTGCTTGCGTCAGCCTCTGCCCCTCTTCCAGATCCCAAGCATAGGGATCCAACGCTCCAGGACACCCCTTTGGGTGTATCTTCCTCTTCCGAGGCCTCCCCTGATCATTCAGAGGAGCCATCCCGTAAGAGGAAATGCAAGAGGAAGCATGTTGACTCCTCTGAGTCTGTCACATCAGATACCGACTTAGAGGGTTTGGAAGGGTTCCCAAGGTCCCCCTCTGAAGATGTCTCCTTCTCAGACATCCTTGAGATGCTTAGGCAGAGGGGGAACTGGACTGCCCTAAGCCCTTCTTAGGATAAGTCGGTATTTCTGGCCTTGTTTGGATCCCAACCTTCCACCTCTTGGGTGTCTCTGCCTTTCGACCCACTAATGTCTGTGGTGGCTCAGAAGGCGTGGACAGCTCCAGACTCAGTGGAACCGACCCCCAGAAGACCTGGCAAATTTATTACAGCGCCACAGGACAAACAGTTTTTAACTAAAGGTGTCCCTGTTGATGCCATGGTGGTAGCGGCGGCCACAAAGTAGGAGTTGGCAGAAACTACTTCATCTGTCCATCCCCCCCTAACAAGGAGTCCAGGACGATGGACAGATATGGGAAGCGGATGTTCTCTTCAGCGACCTTTTCCATGAGGTCCCTGAATTATTCGTGCCACTTTACCTGTCTTCAAAGGGATCTCCTTAAGGAGCTTGGAGATGCCCTTCAAGATCCATCAGCTGAGGGGGCCCAAGCTAAAGCAGCCTCCCAGCTGGCGACTCTTACTTTAGTGGTAAACTCCTCCATGAGGCTCATTTCGTATGCAGCTGATGGTGCGAGTAGAGCCGGAGGCACAGGCGTTGCCCTAAGGAGACATGCTTGGATGTGGCTATGTAACTTTGCGGAACCATTCAGAGCGTCTTTCACTAACACCCCCTTTGATGGTTCCTCTCTCTTTGGACCTCATGTGAAGGACACCCTTACCAGGTGTGAGCAAGAAGGCAAGACTCTCTCTGCTGTAGGAGTCCGTTTTTTCCACTCCTTCCAGACCATATCCCAAGGGTTAGAAGAGTGGAAAGATCTGGTTCCGTAAATCCCAAGGAGCCTTGCCGGATACACGTGGTGAGTTCCCATCTGGGGGCAGAGGAGGGAACAACAATAGATGCCGCCCTCGTGGCAGGGGGGGGTCCGCAGAATCAGGGCAACAGAGAATCCCTTCCAGCATCCCTGAAGGGTTGCCCAGCTGCCCACCTGTGGAGGCAGTCGGGGGAAGATTATCGCAGTACCCAAGAGCCTGGCAACACAACTCAAGACACATGGGTACAGTCCGTCATATCCGGAGGCTACAGAATTCCCTTCATTCGCACCCCCTTAAGGTCAAACAAGTTCCTTCCGGACGTTCCACCCAATCTAAGGGACCAAGCAGTTCACGAATTCTCAAAACTGCTACAAAAAAGAGCCATCCAGCAAGTCCCAGCAGACCAACAAGGATCCGGAATTTACTCAAGGTTCTTTTGGGTACCAAAAAAGACAGGGGACTGGAGACCCATTTTGGATCTCAGTAGACTGAACAGGTCTGTACAAAGAACAACGTTTCGAATGGTCACGCTACAGTCCATTTTACCCTTCCTGGGTCAGGACAATTGGATGTGCTCCATAGATTATCAGGATGTGTACTACCATATAAAAATGGACAGACGCTTCAGAAGATTTCTTTGCTTCCGGCTGGGAGCCAGCCGTTATCAGTTCAGAGCTCTGCCCTTTGGTCTCACCACAGCCCCCAGGGTGTTTACCAAATGTATGGCAGTAGTTACCATTCACCTGAGACGGCAAGGATTCCAGGTGTTTCCATATCTAGAAGACTGGCTCCTTACTGCTACCACCAGGCATCACCTTCTGCGAGCCAGAGACTGCACTATCGAGACTTGCTCCAGGCTAAGTATCACAATACATTTCGAAAAGTGTGCATTGTCGCCCTGTCAATCTGTCACCTTTATAGGCGCAAATTTAAATACCAGAGACATGTTAGCGAACCTTCCGCCAGACAGGGTATTAGTGATTCGCCAACATGTGAAGATTTTATTAGCATGCAAAAGAATTCAAGCCAGGTTTGTCCTCCAAACTCTGGGTCTCATGCCAGCAGCCATCATACTTGTCCCGTTGGCTCGTTTTCACATGAGGATTCTCCAGTGGCTTCTTTTCACCCAATGGTCCTTCCAGCAGCTTCCCATGTCTTACATGATTATGATCACACAAGCATGCAAGAAGCACCTTGCATGGTGGATGGTCTCCTTTTCAGTGTCCCACGGCAGACCATTCGTACCCCCCCTCCGGTTGCTACGGTAACCACAGACGCCTCCCTGATCGGGTGGGGGGCATTATCAGGGCATTAACAGTCCAAGGCACCTGGCAACCTCACGAGTACCATCTGCATATAAACGTCTTGGAGATGAGGGCCGTGCTTCTAGCATTGCAAGCTCTTTAGGACTCTCTTCCAGCCAGGACCATTGCAATTCAAATGGACAATATGTCAGTAGTATGGTACATCAACAAGCAGGGCGGAACCAGGTCCTATCCCCCATGTTGAGAAGCACTCAGACTGTGGCAGTGGGCGATCTCTTCCCAATGGTTTCTGATCGCAACGCACATCCCTGGGAGGTCCAACGTCATAACAGACAGGCTGAGCAGAGCAATTGTCATGCCTCACGAGTGGTCTCTGAATCAGGGAGTTGCGGACCAAATCTTCCGCAAATGGGGCCAAACTTGCTGCGACCTTTTTGCAACTCCCTTCAACAGCAAGTGCAGCAATTTTTTCTCTCTCCTTCCACTTTCTGGACATTCCCCCAGAAATGCTGTAGTCCACGATTGGCCTCAGGGACTTCTTTATGCATTCCCTCCTTTTCCCCTTATTCCGAAGCTAATACAGAAAACTACCGTATTGGGCTGCAAAATGATCCTCATTGCTCCTTACTGGCCTCGACAAATATGGTTCCCGTTCCTGCATCGCCATTTTCTTGAGCAGCCTTGGACTCTGGACTTAGTTCCAGACCTTCTGATTCATCAATCAGGCCGGCTGCAGCAATCCCTATGATCTCTCCAGCTCATCGCTTGGTTGCTCCACTTCCAACTTTAGCCAGGCTCCCAGATATCTACCCCTCTGTCCGTGAAATCATTTTGTCATCACACAAGGCTACTACTAGAAAAACCTATGCTAGTAAATGGAAATGTTTTTCTTCCTGGGCAGAGGCTAAGAGTATAGACCCCTTTTTAGCCCCTGTACACCACATTTTGGAGTTTCTTGCGGAACTCTTCCATGCTGGGTCCGCTTCGCCACAATCAGAGTTCAGTTAGCTGCAATTTCTAATTTTCATATTGGACTGTCTGATAACAATATCATGTCTCATAAGTTATGTAAAGCCTTTCTCAAAGGCACCACTCTACTCAGGCCCCCAGTGAGAGATCCTCCATCACCGTGGGATCTAAATTTAAATTTAGCCTCTCTAATTTTGACCCCTTTCAAGCCTGCAGCTTCTTGCACCTTGAAGTTTTTATCTTGTAAAACCCTTTTTCTGGTAGCTATTACTTCTGCCAGAAGAGTTCCTGAACTTCAGACTCTTTCTATCCGTCCCCCGTACCTCGTGTTCCACAAGGACAGGGTTGCTCTCAGGACTAATCCTAAGGTCTCTTCAGAGAATAACTTAAATCAGTCCATAGACCTCCCTGTGATTTTTCCTAACCACTCCAACAGGGCGGAATATAAGCTGCATCAATTAGACGTTCACAGGCAGCTACGCTTTTATTTGCACAGGACTAAGGACATTAGGAAATCGGACCAGCTGTTCCTGTCTTACGCTGTGGGTAAACAAGGTCTTCCAGTCTCAAAAGTAACCTTATCTAGATGGTTGACTTCTATCATCACTTTTATATATCAACTGAGGAACAAAGAATTGCCAGTTAAACCGAAAGGTCAGTCCACCAGAGCTTTAGCCACTTTGGTGGCTTTTCAGGCTAGGTTGCCCATGGAATCTATTTGTGCTGCGGCTACGTGGGCCAACCCTCATACTTTCATTTTGCACTACAAGTTGGATGTGGTTTCCAGGAGCAGAGCAGAGTTTGGTTCCACTGTTCTGAAGAGTCTGTTCCGATGAGCCACCCAGGACTGTAGGTGCTAGGGACGCTGTCCCAACTAGAAAGAATGAAGGCGAGATAGACAACTTAACATAAAGAAGTTATGTACCTACCATAACGTTCCATGTTAGTTGTCTTCTTCTCGGCTTCTTTCTTGCATCCCACCCTACATCCCCCTATCCTAGTGGACCGAGAAGAGTTCCTCTTGAATTTTCACTGGCTGAGTCTTCTCTGGCTATTCCTTACTGACTAGTAGTCTCTCCAGTAGGATTTATGCATTCTAGGATAGGATTCCTTTCTTTTTATGTCTGCTGTTAGTCTTACCAAACGAGATCTGGGTATCTAGCGCCAGGCATCATGGGATATAGGGGGCCTCGAGCCAGTAGGCAGCTCTTGAGCTTTTGAAGATGGCCAAGTCTCGGCTCCGAACCCAACCAGCAAGAAAGAAGGCGAGAAGAAGACAACTAACATGGAACGTTATGGTAGGTACATAAATTCTTTTTTCTTGTTTATAACATATAGTTTGTAAACAGTAGTAACTTTCTGTACGAGTTTGTAATAAGTCATGGCTGCAAGCTAGAATAAAGTTAAATGCAAAGTTGATGTTTAAAACAGGCAATTTCATGACTGCCGTCCTAATAAAAATGCCAGTCATCTGTGCCTATTGTTAACTCGTAACGACTTATATTTTGAGGTGGCCCTCAGATGCGTTAAGAATTCATGTAGTGACCCTCCCCACAAAAAGGTTGTGCACCACTGCTTTAAGACAAACTATCTATCTTTTTGTCATCTTTCCAGAAACTAAAAGCTAGAGAGCAAGGATTCTTCATAGTCTGAATGCACACAGTTAAGTCAGATATCATCTTGTAAGAAATAACACTTGCAGAGATTGTGATCAGTTATTTTTTATTAAGGTAAGAAGGGGCAACCTGTGTCAAAACAGTCTCCAAATGGTTGCCTCATGCTTTTACATTTTGTTATATCCAACACAATAAGGCAATTCCCGGCAAGAGCAAAGCTCAGTATGTCAGGGTCTTTGCTTAATTTTTTTTTTCTATTCTAGAAATATTCTGGAAGCAGCAGCTAGGTCTTCTGTACATACATTTACAAATTACTACAAACTATTTTCCTTTTAAATATCATTCTCCAGGTAAGACCCTCACGTTATTCCTTCCATAACAGTAGGTGTTTAAATGATCATTGCTGCAGTGGCCACTCTCTCCCTCAGCCCCTTTATTTTTGTAGGCTTTGTATTAGCAGCATAACAAGCTTTATTTTCATTTTCCTAGCATTTACCTCTTTCAGTGTTTTAGCCTCCCGTTCTCAGTTTCTATGAAATCTCTGAAGTGATTGGTAATCAATATACTCTTTTTATCTTCAGCTCTGCTTAGTCTGGCAATAGTTTGGGCCATGTGGATGCTGCTCTTAAGCTTTGGAAGTTGTTTGGCTGCTATATTCCTAGCAGGATATAAACCATATAGATAAGGCTACTGCAGCAATGATCATTTGAATATTTACTATTATGGTAAGTTTCCTTACCCAACTATACTTTCTTTACTTCTGTGTGACAGTTTTAGTTATGTAACATTTCAGCTTGATGACTACTGCTTGCTTGTACCTTGATACCTGTACAGCAACACTATCATGTCATTGGTCTCACCCCTTGGAAAAACTCCACCTTAGAACTAAACAAATCTATTTTTTCACTTCTATATTTGTTTTCTGAGCTGTTTTAACACCTCAAAATCACTCTGACTGCTCTTTATAGAATTTCAATATGCTTTCTGCAAAATGGCTGATAATGGGGATTGACATATCGATGTGATCCTGTTTTTCTTCAAGCCTTTCTCTTTCCCATAATCCATTTCAAGTCACTCTATAAGAGTTGTGATGTTGTGCTAGACTTAAGGAAGTAGTGGTGCATTCCAATGCTATTGCAAATAATGGAGTTAGTGCCAGTCATTGTTATCTTATAAACCTTCTGTAACAGCATTCTTCATTTATTTCTTGAATGGCCCTCATCTGTGTGTGTCTCAAGGCTTGTTTTACAGTATGCTATGGAGATATACAACTGCAGCCAAAAAGTAGCTAAATTACAGGCCTTGTTCACAGTATCTTTTTGTACTCCAAGATGAATTGGCAGTCCTCTCCCCCAACACGTTTCCCTCTGGTGTCAAAACTGTCACTACTCTGAAGGATCCTTGCAGTTTCACGACTGACAGCTAGGGTTACCACCTGTCCCACTTTGCGAGGGACCCTCTTTGGGCAGTTGTGTCCTGGAAAAAAATTGTAAAAATGGCAAATGTCCTGAGATTTTTAGGGCAAAATAATTTCCTATATTTTATGTAATAGTTGCATGAACAGTTATTCTGTATCTGAAACACCTAAATGTTATAAGAAACAGAATAAGCAACTAAAACGATAGAGGAATAAACTTTTATTTAGGCAAAAAAGTGAAGTTCTGTCCTTTGTACTGGCCATGGGTATGGTTTGGCCTGCAAAATCTTACCTTTGTACCAAAAATGTCCCACTTTGGGCATTTGAAAAGGTGGCAACCCTAGTGACAGCTGGTGCTGGAAAGGATTTGAAAGAAATTCTGCTCCCTAGTGCCAGCAGTGGAAAGATTTTTATTTTCATACATTCAGTCATTTATTCTTATAGATGGTTAAAGTATTTCAGATTTCCCTTTCCTAATGGTTTAATAAAAAGACACATAGCACATGTAAGCTAAAGTAAATTCAGCTGTATCTCATTGTTGCTGTCAATTGTTATATTTCCTTTGTTGACTAGGAAGTGCTCATGTACTCTGCTTGTATAAGGACTCAATGTCAGGGGAATATATCTTCCCAAGGATCTGTGCACCAGATATGCATCCTCCTTTGGAAGGAAGTCACAAGAAAACATAAAACACCTAGTTGATAGAGTTGCCACCTGTCTCACTTCCTGGAGATAAGTCCTGATGTTTACTTTCCTGGAAAATATGTCAATTTGTCTACGTCTGCATGACATACCACAGACACAGAGAAATCTGTAGTCAGATACGGCTGACAGTATTATGCAGGTAATTAGTCCTGCTGATGTCAGGAACTCAGCAGCTGCTGTAAAAAAAGAGAAGTGTGAAACTGTTTTACACTGTAATGTGTAATGGTTAAGGTGCTTACCTTAGAAACACAAGATGCATGATTTTATTCTCAAATGGGGAAATTGACTAGGCTTAAAATGGTCCTACAAGGACAGCTAGCCTAGTACTAATCAATGAATCTACATAAGATTTGTATTTATTTTTAGATATTGAATAAGAATGTATGCCTACTGCCAAATATTTTGGTATGTAGTACATCAGTCTTGTATCTTAGTTGACCTGAACAGTTAATGGATTGTGTGATAAGATTTGTATTTATTTTTAAATGTTGAGTAAGAACTTAAGCATGTTAACATATTTTGGTGGAGTATGGCTGTAGTAAACTTAGTAGTGTACTGCACTAAATTCATGTTCATTGCAAATATTTATTCTTGCAGCTTGTGCTGGGGCAGCACACAAGGTTACTGACTGGCTTTTTGTCTAACTGAAAATGCTTGCATGGCTTGTAACCATAGCTCTCAACCTTCCATGTCCAAAATGAGGAACACTAGCCCTCATAATGTGGAACAAATGGACAAAATGTGGAACGCATACTAATGGCTTACTAACAACTTAAACTAGGAAGGTCATGGGATGGTTAAAATATGCTGGTTTTACTTATAAAGAAGATCTTTTAATGAAGTAATATGATTCATTTCTATTTACAATGGATTTCACTTAAAAAAAATCGCTAACAGAATGTGTGGCAGTCTTTCAGTGTGGAACTTTGAGGAACATGAACTTTTTAAGACCCCAAATGAGGTATGTTCCTCGTAATAAGGTACACTTGAGAGGTATGCTTGTAACTCTACAGATAAATAAAGAAAACTCGGTAATGTTTAAGTGGCAAAAGTTAAAACTCTGTGTCACCCTGTCTTTTCAGTAACCCCTACCTGTTTCAGGCTGTTTCTGAATTGTACAGCGTGATGTTTCTGTATTCCTGCCTGAAAGTTTGTGTGCTGTAAAGTAATTAATACAGTATACTACTGACTGTGCAGTGAACAGGGCATACAGCAAAGTAAGCTATCTGCCTATAGTTGTCTGCAGGCATTAGAATTGCAAAGGGTAAAGAGACTGGAGATCTTTTTGGTGAGGAAAAGCTGAGGTCTGAAGTAATGGTTTAGCTGCTTAGCACAATACTTGCTGAAGGGTGCATTATAATTCAAAATGTGCTTAATAAGGGATGAATAAAGTGAAACTATAACTTCTCTGGACCTGGGAGAGATACCATGTATGATAATTTGTGCAAGGTAAAGAGGCAGAGATGTGGTAGTTAAATGTGTTATCAACCTTGACGAATGTGTCAGATTTAAGTAGAATATTATCTGTATGGTAGGCAGTAGTGTTACTAGAGTTGCCAAAGGAAACTAGGCTACATTTTTTGTGTTGAGGTAGGCCCATGATAAATATGCCACGCGTTTGTTTGGTCCAGCCCTTATAGGTTCATAGGTAGGTACTAGGCTATCAGCCCAAGGGCCTAAGTAACCTAGTGAACAAGGTTCCATGGCTTACTCCACCCAAGAAAGTTATTTTCCTGTGCCCCTGTCGAGCAGAGCCACAGAAGTGATCCCCTGAGTGTATTTCCTATTTCCCATCCACTCATCAAGAATTTTCTGGAAGAATGATAATGAGGAACTTTGCTTGACATAGATGTGTAGCTTGTTTCAGAGTATGGGAAGTCTCAGGGACAGGAATCTATCCCTCCAGCATGTCCTGTTTATTGTGGTGACAAGGTTTAGGTCCCTAGAGCATGTAGCTTGGAGGGATTGGGATTTCTTTAGATGTAGCATGCCCAACAGCTCTGGGTTTGACATAGCTTTATTTGTTCGGCAGAGATCACCTCTGAGTAGGCAGTATGCTGTGGAGTAAAGCTGGAGTGTTTTGAGATGGTTAGTGTAGGGCACCTGTTTGAGGCCAGTAATCCTCTTTGTGTGGTACTTCTGTGACCTTTCCAGCTTCTGCAGATGTCCTGTGAGGTACATTCCAAAAGGGGCATTGTACTCTATAATAGATCTAATGAGTGTCGAGTAGAGGGGAACAATGACCTCTTTTTTCCTGGATGAGAACCCTTTTGTGATGAGGTGTGCCACGTAGAATGATTTCCTAACTACTGTGGCGATGTGATTATCAAAGGAGAGACTACTGTCCACCTGGGTCTCAAGGTCTCTTATCACACATTCGGAGTTAAGTAGACTGCCGCCTATTTGGTAGTTCATGGATACAGAGTTTTTACCAACGGGGATGACAGTGCACTTTTTGGCATTGAGCTTGAGGCCATGGCTCTGACACCAGGCATCTGTCAGTGAGGCCCTTCTGTAGGATGTCCACATCATTTGGGGACTCGACTATGGCTCCTGGTTTGCAGTCGTCTGCGAACTTACAAAACAGGAGAGATCCCAGGACTGAACACTGTGGTACTCCACTTGTCACTGGTTTGAAGTCAGATTTGAAGGTTTTTTG